>NC_056726.1:1257924730-1258059730 GCF_019279795.1 Protopterus annectens
CACACATACATACATATGCTGATCAAATGATAAGAAATTATCAACAAGAGTGCTTAGATCACTTACAACAGTGTTTGACTTGACGGGTGCATCACCTGTATGGTAAGTGAAATTATTTTGTTTACCAAAATGGACTCTGCTATATTTATTTACATTTAATTTGAGAAGATTGCCAATGCACCATTTGTTAACATGTTGGAGCAATTGTCGCCTCACATTAAGACGCTGTCCGGTTCGACTCTCAGTTAGAGCGTCTTCTGCGTGGAGACATGCGTGAATGGGCATACCTTCGTTGAAGGTTGTGCGTCAGGGCTGGGAACTCGGTACATAAAAATCAACTGCCAATCATTAGCAGACCGGAGTTCCACTGTGGCGACCCCTAACCGGGAAAAGCCGAAAGACACAACAACATGCATCAATACAAGATCTTCATATAATTGTCTTTCTTCTGATAGATTTAATTTGTCCTTGCTGGGTTTTGTAAAATATCTAATTTAGATCAAAACACTATTGTGAAATAGCAGATATCTTCTGATGTCACAACACTTTTAACATTTAAGGCTATAAGTCCTAATCACCCATTTCCTTTCTTTGCAATGTTCTTTTGCACTGTTTTTATATTTCTCTTCTTGGCTGCCTTTCCAGTAGTCCCATTATCGTTGCTTCTCTTGCTGTCATCTTGTTCTTCACCAGCACTTTGACTTAAAGCATTACATCAATTAGAAACATCAGTATTATAAACATTGTTAATTGATCCATGGTACCTCTACTTTCTCTATGTTAATAGCATTTCCTTTTTCTGTGTCATCATTTTCTATTACAACACCATCATTATCCGGGATATCTTCCCTAATTTCACTCAGTCTCATTTAATATTACACAATGAGACCAAAAATGATCTAGAGCCCCCAAGATTGTTAACATTGCAGAGTCAATCCAGTCATGATCTATACCCCCTACAATTGTCTCTATAATCTTTTGCTACATGTCCTAATTCCACACATAGTCCAGATTTTTAGACACATTTGATTCAGTTGGGCTTGTGACCATGGTACTTGAGCATACCTTTCTCAGCATTTATATTAATTACACTAGGCACATTAATAATCTTTCCATCAGTACTGTTCAAACAAATACCTCCTAACCCCCAGTCTACAGTTTTGTTCATCATTTTTTTTTAATTCTAGTACTTCTTTACATTTCCCTGATAATAGAATCTTAATTCATTGCCAGATATTTCAGAAGTATGAAATTTCTAATATATTTCCATAACATTATCAGATTTAAGAGTTAATTATTGCACAGGGACCAAAAAGATTTTGCATCATATAAATCACAACCTTTTTCAGTTAGATAAAATGTTTAAATATAAGCATATATAAAGGTTCTGTCTTGACCCATATAAATACTCGCGCATCACCTGATGGGAATACTAGCAGTCCTGCAATTTTAACCCACAAAAAGTACCTGTGTATAGGTGTCTCACCCTTACTTTTAATTTGTGTTACAGGTCTTTGTTTATAAACCATCTGTTCAAATTGCTGTATAATAGTTTCAGAAGATTTATTAGCTACAGCAGATGCATAAGATTTAACATTAGAGTTAACAAATGAAAGTATGTCATGTGAAAAACATTCATCTTTATAAGAATGCTGCTGATTATGTTGCTGTAACTCCATTCCACGATATTCTTCCATCACTATAATTTCGGTATGTGGCATTACAGATGCACTGTCATCTTTACGAAACAATTTATTAACTGCGTGCAACTAGGCAAAAAAATCATGTTTTCCTGTGGCTCCTTTTCAGGTGCCAAATATTTTAAACCTGTATTTTCCAGACCTCCAGACTGCAATTTAGTAATCTTTAGTTATTGTAATCCAATTTCCACAATATTTATATTCGTTTTTTTTCACATGTAAATGAACTTTCAGAAACATTCATATTATTACAACTTTCTCCACATTCTTCTCACTCTCTGTCTCTCTCTGTCTGTCATCCTCTATGGCATTCTTTCTCTTCCACAGTAGCCATCCAGCCATATGCACCAAAAAGATTAGGAGAGGTACACCAGTACTCTGACAAAGTTGTATTACTCAGTTATGAATGCCTCAGTTCTCCCCTGAAAAGAGGTCAATGATCTAGTGGGATGAATTTGGTCAACAAAGGACAAATAAATATAACATTTTAAATGCACTGCAGTTTGCTACCCCTAATTTCTATCTGCCTACTGCTCCATAATTTCATATGTTATTGACCAGACATCTTTAACCTTTACTGCTATAGTTAAATTTCATGGAAAACTAAAAATTGGAAATTGACTGACACTTGTGAATAGTTTATTACTTTTATCCTTTACAGTGTAAATGTGCAGTCATGTATTGCCAGCTTATTCATATACAAATGATACCATTAATTGCTATACAGGAGGAAATGATGTGGTATTGGAATGGTCTGATGGACTTTTGTACTGGTCAAATGCCAGCTTCCTTGGATGAGATTATATGTACAAAACTGGAAGAGGATTGCAAAGCACTCTATCTAGAAGGCTATATGGAAGAACAAATTTTTCTCAGCACCTGGCATAGTACGCACTGCATAGTGTTTGCTGGCTGCCTGAGGGAGAATGAGGAAGGTCACAGAAAAAAAATCCATGTCCATGTAAGTATGCCTGTTGTAAGTCACCCATCTCACACTCCCCAGGGTAAGGCTACAGAGCTGTTGCTAAAAGACTAATCCTATCTGTAAAGGGGCTACCCCAAAATGGAGTGATCCAAGGTTCTTACATTTGACATTATGGAAGGAATGAATGAGTTAATAGGGGCAGGCCATAGTTTCTCACAGGAAATGGAGTCCTATCTATAATAAAAAGAAAAAAAAACACGTATAATTGAATCCACGTTTGTGCTTCTTTGCTGAACAAGACAATATGTAAGTAGTGTGTATGTGGAACTAGTGTGTATGTGGAACTAGTGTGTATGACTAGATACATATTAAGTTAGGTTACAGCTGCTGACTTCAAACTCGGAGACTTTCTTCCTTTTTGTCTTAGTCATGAGTGTGATGGTTGGTGTGGAACTTACCTGTCAACTGCCTCATTCAGGTTTCAACCGTCAGTTTATTTGGTTGTCTTGTGATACATTCATTCATTTTTATACTTATTGAATCTTATTCACTGTCACTGGGATCCGAAACCTGCTACAGCATGCAGTTTGCAAAAGGCATGGAAACAATCCTAGAGAGAGAGAATGCCAGTCTGTTGGAGGACTCAAACACATATGTACATGCATGTACAAACTTACAAGTACAGAAAGACACACACACACACACACACACACACACACACACACACACACACACACACACACACACACACACACACACACACACACACACACACACACACACACACACACACACACGCACACATACACACACACACATACACAGCTGGAAGCTCATTATACACACATCAAAACGCAAGTTGGAAGATGTCTGATTTACCTATGAGCATGTTGTTGGGATATGGGAAGAAAAGGAACATGGACACAGGTAATGCATGCAAACACGCTAACACATAGACACACACACACACACACACACACACACACACACACACACACACACACATACACAGCTGGAAGCTCATTATACACACATCAAAAAGCAAGTTGGAAGATGTCTGATTTACCTATGAGCATGTTGTTGGGATATGGGAAGAAAAGGAACATGGACACAGGTAATGCATGCAAACACGCTAACACATAGACACACACACGCACACAACACGCAGACACACACACTCACACACACACACACACACACACACACACACACACACACACACACACACACACACACACGACACTCATGCAGACAAACACAATCACGAGTGTGCAGAAACATGAAGATGCACACAAACATCCCACACACACATAAGCACACACTCTTGCACATGGGGACACACTCACACATACATACACATGTACATACACACGCACGCACACACACACACACACACACACGCACACACGCACACACGCACACACACACACACACACACACACACACACACACACACACACACACACACACGTACATCTATGCACAAAGACAGAAATGCCTAAGCATGTGCACCTGCTTGCACACACACACACACACACACACACACACACACACACACACACACACACACACACACACACACACACACACCTTATATGCCATTAGAAGCACATTGCACACATCTATGACAAGGTTGGAAGGTCACAAATTTGCCTGTGAGCATATTGTTTGTCTGTGGAAGGAAATGTGAGCCCCAGTAAAAAGAAACAAGGACATAGAAAATGTACGTAATCTCTCAACCAAAGGCACTCCATTCTTGAAACAAAGCATAAAACCAAGCACTGTGAGCAGTGGCCTTAATCACTGCGCCACTATTTTACCCTATGTCAGATGAAGTCATTGTTAAGTGGGTGCTTGCAACATGCAAACAAAAAATATATTAATGTTACATAGTGAATTCAATGTACTATGCTGGTTAGTTATGCTGACAGCCACGTATGCTGAAGATGCTGTCTGCACATATCTAAATATTATATGATGTTCCCACCATTCATCCTTTTCATTGGCAATAGCCAAAGATGATATGTCTAACACCCAGACCATGGTGGTTATAGGACTAGACCAAATGGAGCCACAGAAAAAAAAAGAATGGTCTGAGGAACCAGAAATGGCCACAGCAGAGTCACACACCTGCAGGTGAGACACACTAGATGACTTTTGAAGTGGCAAAGGCAACTTGTCCATTTTTTCTTATTCTGACTGAAAAGGGAAGAACTAAGAAAGCAGTGGGTTGTTACATGGTAAAGATGAAAAGGATGCCTGATTTCTGGGTAGTCCTGGCAACAGTAGTTGGTAAAACAGGTAAGTGTTTAAAAAAATCCCCTTTCCACCAAAACAGAAAGTAAAACAAACTCACTAAACACTTACCCTACCCCCCAAAATAAAACAACAGAACTTTTACAAAGGAAAAACATGTTTTAACAACTTTTTTCTACCAAAAAAAATATATTGCTCCTGAATAAAAGTTACTAAGAATCTCGTAGCAGTCTTCAAAACACATTTTCCTAGCTTAGAATTACAATTTTTTCGGAAAACTACTGTCATAATTTAAAAAAAAAAAAAGATTTTTTCCCGAAAGGAGCTTATTTGCCTAGTAAAGGAAAGTGTTAGTCAACCATCAATTGTAAAAAACCTGTAAGACAGGGATTTTTTTCTGAAAGGAGCTTATTGGCCCAATAACAGAAAGTGTTAGCCAACCATCGGTTGTCAAAAGCCTTTAAGACAAGCTGAAAGTTTATTGTGTGTTTCCTGATTGATCTGTAGGCATTACTGTTGTAAAACATGTTTTTTTGATTCTATATAAGAATGGTGTTTGCATGGGTTTGTGCTCATTTCCTCAGAACTGCTCTTGGTTTGGCTAGTTTGCCTCAGAGTTACAGATAATATGCTGCATCTAAAGCCATCCACTGCTATAAGAATGACAGTAATTATCATTTTGCATGTTTGCTGATTTTCTTTACCATATTTCATAAGAATCCTGTACTAGTGTTTGCACCTCTCACACTTTAATAGAGTTTCAAAGCCAAACTTTTTTCCATGGTTGCTGTAGTACTTAATTACAGTTTGTCTGCTAGACTGTGTGGTTTTCCTGCACTTGAGCTTTAAAACCAGCATTTTTACATTAAGAGGATGTTCTGACTGCACTCCTGTGGGAGAAGTGTGCTGTATCAAACCTATCTGAGTTGGGGGGCTGCTGGCTGAAAGTTTATTGTGTGTTTTTCTGACTGGTCTGCAAGTCTTGCTGTTGCAAAACCTGCTTTTCTGATTTTATATAAGCCCAGTGTTTGCGACAAGTTGCTGTCCATGCAGCAGTGGTTATCAATGACCTGTATAGATGCAAATACTTTCAACGTAAACTTCCCTTAGAATAGCTGTCTCTGAAACCTTCTCCAGTCCCGCAGGCTGTTCTAGAAGCAGAGTTGTGTGCAGAGCAGCATTGTCTTGTTGGATAGCTGCAGTCCACACTGAGTATCACACCCATTCCTCACCAATGTGCTCTCATCCCAGTCCAGTTAAATCTACCCACCCTTCTCCAAGGTTAAACCCATAGTAAATTACTTTAAGCCATGGATAGGCTCTTTCCTGCTATCACTGCAAACAGCTTGGTGGACATGGACACCCTGAGGCAATGTAGCAATTGTATCATGTATACTGCCAACCACTGAAGTCTGAAACAAGCAAACACAGTATGTGAGAGATGTGGTTACATTATGAAAATTGAGACATGACTCACATACTGACAAATCAAATGACAGACAGGTTGTCAGAAAGCACACATCATTTCCTTCACTAAATGAGGTCTCAACACAAAAACCCACATATGGCGAGATACTCACAAATAACTTACCAAAACCTCAGGGCTCTCCTGTATGCTGCCATCAGAAACCACATGCAAACAAAACCCTAGTCAACACCCACCACTACACATAAAAATACACATCATACTGTCTTCACAAATTAGACCCTAAAGTGAAACTCCACACAATCAAACATCTTGGTCATAGGAGACTTCCTCATGAAACACAGAGACACCCCCCCCCCTGCCAGGTTGGATAAAGAGAGTGTTACAGTCAGTTGCCTATCAGGGTACAGGATTTGCCAGTTCAGGAAGGCACTTAGGTCACTCAACCACACATACCAGTATGAATCAGTCATAGTCATAGTCCATGTGGGTGTGAATGACCTGAGGCGTACCTCTCTGAATACATGTGGCAGGCGGGTATAAGCCTCCCATTGAGCAGCATTCTACCCTCACCAAGAATGATACCACAATACAAACAGAAAATGATTGACTTCAATAATTGGATTAGCTACTGGTGTCATTCCAAGTGGATCCAGTATATGTCTGCCTGGGACGACATGATCAACAGACTGCACTGATTTGTCAGAGATGGTCTGCACCTGTCACTGCTAGACTTTTGAATACTGGCCAAGGCATTAGCCACTCCCATAGTACCTGTTTTTGGCAGTGCTAAATCAACAGACCTACCAATGTAACAAATTATTTTTATGCCAAGCTGAAGGTACTACTGCTCAGCACTAGGAGTCTTAACAAGAAACTGCACTTCCTGGAAGCTCTCCTCACCCTGGAGAATGCTGACATCTGTGCAGTTACAGAGAACTAGTTCAAGGCTGCGTAAAGCATCCTAGCCTTGCTAGGCTGCAATGCCTATCACACAGTCAGACCACCGTCTGAAAGGGAAAGAAAACAAAAGCAGGCGATGTTTACATTTACATGAAAAAAATAATAAAAAAATCACACTTAAGATTGGTCAAGTAAGATGTGTCTCTTGAACTACTCCATGTCCAGCTGACTGTAGGCAAAATCCCCCACAATATCATTGCTAGTTAAAGGTCCCCAACTATGAACCATGAAACCCACTCCACATACCTGAAATTACTAGAATTATTTACCATTCAGCCCTAAACACTACTCATGGGGCAATTGTAACTACCTGTCCATAAACTGGGAAACATACACAACCATTAACATATAGGCTAAGAGATTCCTGTACTTTATCAATGCAAATGCTCTGAAACAGCTGGCCTGCACTGCCACTAGGGGGACAAATTTCCTTGACATAGTACTCACAAACATGAGGGAGCATTGCACACTACCCCCAGCATAATGTCGCCATTGGTAAGATTGGATCATAAATCAATCTTCTTTGAAATAAATATTACAGTAGAACCTACATCAAACCCTTAAATCCTAAATAATTTTTCCAAGGGAAATTACTTTCTATTAAGTGATAGCACAGGTAGTTTTAAAGTTCCCCTAACCCCAAAAACATACAGGCCTATGTAGAAGTATACACAAATGCCCTATACAACCACTTAAAGAACTGCATAGAATGGCAGTACCTGACTGGACTCAACCCAGGTCTAGCTGG
This sequence comes from Protopterus annectens, assembly GCF_019279795.1. Taxonomy (NCBI): domain Eukaryota; kingdom Metazoa; phylum Chordata; order Ceratodontiformes; family Protopteridae; genus Protopterus; species Protopterus annectens. The sequence goes on from NC_056726.1 coordinate 1,257,932,749, forward strand.
AAAAACAAAATCACCCTGGTGGACACCTGGCATAAAGAGACTACACAACAGAAGGAAGAAAACTCTGTCTAGAAGTAAGTGGGAGGGTACACAATAGAGAAAAGAACCCTCATTAGTCTCATCAGGCAAACTGCAGAACTGATCAAGCCTTCAAAAGCTAAATATGACAATAAAATAGTCTCCTATGTAAAGGGTAACCACAAAGCATTTCTTGGTTATGTATGAAATCTTAAGGGAAACACTCAACAATGTGCTGAGTTTGCTTTAGATGGCACTACCTATACTCAGCCGGAAGAAATGGCAAACCTGCTGGCCGATAACTTCAGCTGAAATTTCACCATCTCATCTCCTCCAGTCACTCTCCATGAAATCCCCCCATCATTCCTTTGCCTGTTATCAGAAAAGAACAGGCCATCATGTGCTCTTTAAAGCTGATGGAATGCCAGGGTGCCTATTAAATAGCTTGAACATGACCTAGCAGATTCACTCGGATCTTTATTTAACCATAGTTTCCAAACAGGCTTTGTCCCAGTAGAGTGGAGGACAGCAGCAGTTGTCCTTCTGCCCAAGGGGAACCATCAACAGACACAGAAAACTACTGACCCATAAGCCTAATTAGCCTCACATGCAAGCTATGGAAAGGAAAATCATCAACCTGATTAACAACAACATAAGAAACATCCAGACTCCTAACCCGACCCAGTTTGACTTTGTCAAGGGCAGGTCCTGCTTGCTTAATCTGGTGACCTTCTTTGAGAAGGTCACCGTAGCTATGGATGAGGTAAGTAAGTGCATACCATCTACTTTTACCTGGCCAAGGTATTTGGTACACTACCCCATTTGGCTATTATAGATAAACTCACAAAACTGGGCATAAACTCTACATCCCCAGATAGATAGTCAAATGGCTCATGGATAAGGCACGTTATTAGAGTTTGGGAATCCTCACCCAGCAAGACACCAGTTGCCAATGGAGTACCACAGGGTTCAGTACTGGGCCCCTTACTGTTTGGGATATACTTTCCAGATCACAAGGCAAATGTAAATGGCCTTTGGCAAAAATGTTTGCTGACTGCTACAAGTTGAGGGCAATCAATGATGCTGATATCCTATGGAAAGGACTGACACAGACTAATGATTGGTGTCAAGAGTCATGGCCTCAAAGTAGATGTGAAGACGTGCATAATAATACCCTTTGGGAAATCAAATACCCCTGCAAATTGCAACAATGATAACACCCACTGTTAGAGTGGACCCAGTGATGAGATATCTGAGTACTCAGATAGTTAGTAATCTCAACTTTGATCATCATGTGTCTATGGTGGTGAGGAAATCCTTCTGTGTTGCTCAGCTTATAAATAAGGGTATGGCATCCAGACCTAAAGATGTCATAGTGACACTGTGCTCACTCCCCAACAGACCAATAATCAAGTACAATGCACCCTTTGCCATGTGCCTCACCAAGCAACTGCAAGAGTTGGAACATCCTCAGAGGTTTCTCACCAAAAAAATACAGGATATAACCAACTTGTCATATGTGGACTGATTAAAAGCCCTATCACTGTATTCAGTTTCCTACCAATTACTGAGGGGTGATCTATGCCTGACTTACAAGGTAGTCTTTCACTCAGTCCTGATGAAAATGTTACATATTCACAAAACTAACTGCATGAGGGTTACCCGCTTCAGGGATTTAAACCTAATCTCTGACACAAAGAGATCATGCTGGAGAGACAGATATGTGTCCCAGAGATTGCACCTCTTCTGGAATAGGCTTCCTAATCCCATGAAGCAAAGCCCTTCCCTGACCATCTTCAAGCACAATCTGTATCAATGGATGGGAAATCACAAATTCACTCCTGGGGTGGCAGCATGTCTCTTATGGACAGAGCAGTCTGTAAAAATTGTCAAAACCCCACTTGCTGAAACTTGTTATCTTTCCTCTAGAGAGAGAAAATTGGGTTACATCTGAGTAAAACTGTCTGCTTGTAAGGGCTATTAAGCTGTTAAGCTAGTAATCATCTATGAAACTATGAGCAAGTGATCTTTGGTAGCAGGAAAGTCCTGAAGGGCTTGGCAGCCTAACCGCTCTCTTTCTTTAGCTCAGCTTGTATTGACTAGTGGTTTGGGTATGTGGAAGGTATCCTTGAAGCTTTGAAGGCTGCCCTGCTGCTAAATCCTAAGCAGGATATAACCCATATAGCTAAGGCTACTGCAGCAGTGACCATTCAAGTATGTACTGTTATGTTAAGTTGACTTAGACAACTGTACTTTTCTTCATACTTATATATTTCTATAATACATATTTTATATATTTCTTAATACTTCATGTATTTACTATGGGTTTCTCTTTCATTTGTATATCGGAAGTCAGAATGATTAGATGAGACTTTTTAATAGAGGTCAAATCAAAATAATTAACTGATTTTTTTTGTGATGTTAAACACTATTAAGTTACTTTGCAAGTGAATTATAGTCAGATGGGGTATTTGATGATTATACTTTGATGTATAAAATTAACCATGTAAAAACATAAGAACCGTGCTACTTATGAAAAATTAGTAACAGGGCCCCTCTACTTAGGTTTATCAAAGACATTAAAATTTATCCTGAATTTATTTATTTATGTATTTATTTGACATTTGTTGACCGGGATAGTCTGACTGGGCTATTGCCCATTTTCAGCAGAGGCCCATGGAGAAAAGCTCCACAGTAATCAGCAGAACAAAGCAAACTGAAATTAATATAACAAAGCTATAGTCCTTTGAATTAAGAAATCAGATATAACAGTAATGTAACAATTTGAAGAACATTGATTTCTGGGATAATTTAACAGCAGTTGGAAAGATTATATACAAAATAGTTTCATGGACACATTGAGAGTAGAAGTCATGAGTAGAATCAGGGGTCCACAGACAATACAAAGAACAAGCACTGCAATAATATACATGATCTGGCTCTGAAGCGATAGTTCTACTAGAAAAACAACATTTTATGAAGCGATAGTTCTCAATACATCTTAATACAAGAAAATATTGACGCGACAGTTTCATTTCAAACTACTGGAAAAGTAGTTGCTCAGGGCTCCACAGACTATATAAAGAACAAGCAGTACCGTGGTATAGATAATCCATAGTTCTGAAGTGACAGTTCTCAAATGGATTCACTTTAGAAACTCAAAATACTGAAATATTGAAATTCAGTATTTTGAGCCCATAAAGTGGAATCCTGAAAACAGCAAAACCTCAGAAGTGCAAAATTCAAAACATCGCACATCGGAGATTTTGAATTAACGCTTCCAGTGTTTCACTGTTGTTGTGGATTCAGGTAAGTGTTAATTTGTTAAGGGTTTTGGGTAGGGGCTGTGGTGTGTGTTAGTGTGTTTTGCTGCTGTGATGTGTGTGTGCGAGGAGAATGTAGCTTGTGTGGTGGTGGTGTTTTGTGTGTGCTTGTATGTAGTGCAACCTCAGAGTTAGAATATTTAAGTAGGGGGGTGTAGGGGGTGCAGCCCCCCACATGGGGGTACAGGGGGGCTTTCCCCCTTCTTTTATGTAGTAGAGAGCTTGTGTTTGTGTATAGGGAGGAAGGTGTGTGTGTGTGTGTGTGTGTGTGTGTGTGTGTGTGTATGTGTGTGTGTGTGTGTGTGTGTGTGTGTGTGTGTGTGAAGTGCAAGATTTTGAATTTTGCACTTCTGAGTTTTCGTTGTTTTAAGGTTTTGACTTTATAGCCTCAAAATATTGAATTTCGATATTTCAGTATTTCGAGGATATAAAGTGAATCCTTCTCAAATACATCTTAACAGAACAAAATACTTACAAGACAGTTTCATATCACACTACTGGAGAAGTAGTGGAGCATTTCTCCCTGGGCCTCCGCTGAAAATTGGCTTCATCCCAAGTCAGAGTTTCCCGATTAACAAATGTTAAATAAATAAATAAATAGTTGCTCCTATATTAATTTATGTAGGCAGTGGTAAGTATATTGATTGAGTGCATTTATGACATTTTGAAACATCATAATATTATTTTATGTACTGTCAAGCATTGTCTAGGATTTAGTTGCTGTAGCCAATGATGTACAGTCGATTTTAAAAAAAGATTTACCAGGAAGAGTATACTTAGGAAGAGTGTGGGGGGGAGGAGTAGAGTAAAGAGGTTGTTTGTAGGATAGGTGGATGGGTGGATGAGAGTTGCAAGGAGGATATTTGCAGAGACATGTCCAGGTATTTGTTAAACAGTCTTTGAGGGCAGTTTTGAATTGATGAGGGTGATTTATATTTCTTACAGCCAGGGGATGGTTGTTCCAGGAGAGGGAAGGAGAGCAGTTATAAAGATGTTGTCCTATCATTCTTTTTGGTTTATAAATTGTTAGTAAATTTTGCTCAGTGGTTCTGTGTGTCCTGGAAGGGGTGTAAAGGGATACAAGTAAGGATATGTCTGGGCAGAAGGAGGGCTTGTAGAGGATGGAATGTATGATTAGTAGTTGGGAAAGAAGTTGGTGGGAAAATTCTAACCAGTTTAGGGTCCTGAGTGGGTGACAGTGGTGGGATTTATAGGTTTATTTAGCAGCAAATTTGTCAACTTTATTATAGGTGGTTTCAAGTTTAGTTAAGAGGGAGGCCTGGAGGTTGATGAGGATTTGTAAGCTATAGAAGAGACCAGGGGGAATGGAGGCATGATAAAGATAGATTCAGACATTTTTTTATTTCTGTAAAGCAGACCACATTTTTGACAATTTTTCCTAATGCAATTGTGTACATGTAGGTCAAACCTGAGCTGGTCATCTATGGTGACTCCTAGAAGCTTAGTATGTGAGTCAGCTGTGATTATTGGATTGTTAAGGGATGAGATAGAAACAGAGGGTTTTAGAGGGTTGAGGGATTAGAGAAGAAAAAGCAAGAGTTTGGCCCTTTTTGGATTTAAGATTAGCTGATTATTAGTGAGCCAGTTTTCAATAGATTTGAAGGATAATTCAGTGGGTGTGCAGATCTGAGAGGTTATCAGAAGTGGTGATGACTGTGGTGTCATCAGCATATTGTAGGAGAGAAGATTGTGGACAGGAAGTTTATAGTAGATTAGCAGAGATGTTGAACAATAAGAGACCTAATATTGATCTTTGAGGGACTCCCACCTTGATGGGGAGAGGAGAGGATATTGAAGAAAGCCATTTAATTGATTGCTGTCTGTCAGAGAGGTAACTACCAAACCAGGAGATAGTAGAGCTAGAGAGATTTAGGTCTGAGAGTTTAGCAGGGGGTGGGAGTCTGTGTCGAACACTTTGGAAAGTCTGGGAAGATACAAGAAATGGGTTTGTTGTCTCTAGATAGTAGGATAGAGTTAGTGAAATAAATAAAAGCTGTAGAAGTACTGTGGTTGGTCTGGAAGCCATGCTGAGTGGAGGTAAGTAAGTTTTCTTTAATTAAAAGTCCAAGATTTGTTTATGTACACATTTCTCCAAGATTTTTTGAAAGAGGGGACAGCATTGCTATCAGTCTATAGTTGGAAAGTTCAGTGGAGTTGCCTCCTTTATGAATGGGTAAGGTATAGAATTGTTTCCAAATAGAGGGTAGTTTGGATTCAGCTATAGAGCGGTTGATAAGAATGGAGATGAGAAAGGCTAGAAAGCTTGCAGCCGTCTTAATGAAGAGTGGATGAAGGCTGTCAACAGATGAGGAAAAGGGTTTCAGTTTAGGAAGCAAAAATTTTGTATAGCTTGTGGGAACTATTTTTAGAGAGAAAGGGTTGTTTTGTTTAGGGGGGGTAAGTGGGTCAGGAGAGTTTACCTTGTTTGACCACTGTGTTTCAGTTTGTTCTGATATTTGGCTTAAGATGTATTTCTGCAGAAGAGAACAATTTATATGTGGTTATAGCAATTGTAGTGCTATCACTGTCAGTAATGGTGTACTACAAAAATAACTTCAAGGTGAAGTCCTGATTAATATTTTTGTGAACCATCGCTGGCCAATATGCAAGCATTAAGCAATGATTCAATATGGAAGCATTACGGTTTTGTTACATTGTGATACTTCTGAAAATCAGATAAAACTTACCTTGCTAAATTTCAGGAAAGCCAAACCTTTTCTAATATCATATGTCCTAGCATGCTGTACTGGAAAAAAGTTTTTTTTTTTTTGAAAATAAAGCACTTCCAAAAATGAACTTCTCTTTAATGCACATTAACTTTCTGGATAAGACTGCCATTCAGATATTGAATAAAGATAAACACTCTTCCTCTTCAGTCAATAATTATCTTTATAATAATTGCCTCTGTTTTGCTGTTAAAAAATTACACTGCTAACTTGGGTTTCTATATAGGCTGAAAAACTTTCACACAAGAACATTCTATCTTCTAATTCTTAGTGACTATCTTGTTACTATGTTTGTTGAAAGAATCTGTTCGAACAATAATGATACAGCCTCCTTTTCAGAAACTCAGTAGTTTACATCTTAAAAAGCTGAGTTCATCTGTAATCTGTTGTATTGATTGTATCACTGTTAGCACCTTTGAAACTTGATTGTTCTGAACATAGAGTTTAGAATAGAGACAATTACACTCATAACCTCATAACCTGCTATAGCGTGAAACTGCAGATGGTTAATATGACAAATAAATATCAAATCACATAACAAGCACGTACGTTCATCCAGCAACTTACTACTTAAAATAATGATTCAGCCTTCAGTATTGCATTCTATGTGCTCTAAAAGCAACCCAAGAAATGCGAACAAAACTCATTTTAATCAATCTGTAAAATCTTGCACAGTAAGGAAGAAAGGAATTTGTGCAGTGTCTATGAGCTTGACTTTATAGCACTAATCTAATAATAATCTCAGCAAATCAGTGTAACACCGTATGTATTGTTAGTGCTATACATTGTCCTATTGGTCTGCATTACTACATGCATCGTAAATATATATGTATATATTCTCATTCTTTTAGAAGGTGTGTTATTCACTGCATGTTTTAAGTACATTTTCTCCTGCTGAATAAACCCCTGTCAAATGTTCAGTGTTAACTAATTTGACTTCAGTTCCATGATGCATCCTTCCCCATTACTACAGACTTGAACTTGGTCTCAGTAGTAACATTTTTACTTGTCTTCCACTGTATGTTTGAGACCCGATACCACAAGTCCAGAACCTGCAGAAAATAAATGTGATTGGGAGAAATGCATATTAAGTTTAAGACTACTGTATCTTGGAGGCATATGTATTTTTGTGAGATACATCAGGCTTGGAATTAATATATATAAGGTCTGAGGGTGCTTTACTATTACAACTAGACACTAATGCTTAATTTGTTTGAAGCTTCGGGACTCACTTTGTAGAGTGTCAATAATTCCAATAGTGAAATATTAAATGGATGATGTAAGCAAATAATTGTGGAATACATCAGTTTATAAAAGGTACTTTTATGTTGGTATAGTGTAACTTCAAAGGTGTTTTCAAGCTCTGTGTTATAATGTTTTATTTCTGACATTTTAGTTAGCCTGGTTGGTGTAGCATGACGTTTACAACATTGTACGATGTATCAACATTATGGATCCTTTCTCCTTGGGGCCACCTTTAAAAAAAAGGCAATAAGGACAATATACCATAACCAATTAAAACTGAAGATAAATATGCCATGCATTCTTTGTGGTAAATTGTGTTGATTTACTCTTTATAGAGTTTAGAACAGCAAAAAAGTCTCTAGGCAGTTTTGTTCTTTTCCTTGATTATTCTTTGTAATCTTTTTTTTGCATTTACAAGAATGGCTTGTGGCTAATGTTATAACAGTAGGTGGCAATGAAAAATTCAATAACATAGAACGTCTGTTATCATTTGTAAGAGTGTTCATCTTTTGTTTACTAGTCAGGCTGCAATTGTTAGGTTCTGTACAGTCAGACAGAAATCTTTTGGCCCCTGGGGAAACAGAACTGGAAACAGCTGCTTATAGTTTATAAGAATTCTACTGTATACTATTTCAACTGCATTTCCCATAAATGTTTGTTCCTCTTAATGTTAATAAAAAATGATTTGGAGATTTCCGGTAATGGGAGACATCAGCCCTCAACTATATGTTAAGTGAATTGCAACTTGGCTCTTGGACAGATCCCAGGTTGTGAAATTGCTGGTACTTTTTTGAGCTAAAAATTTTAACTAGTCGGGTACTGGGCCTTCTCCTGTTTGACATTTATTTTGCAGACATCCAGTCCAATATCCCAGAAGTATGGTTTACCAAGCTTTCTAATATCTGCAAGCTGGCATTGTTATCTGCTCATCCACTGACTCTAAACAGCTCTAGTAAGGGCTGGAATATGTACACACCTGGTAAACAGAAAACAGTCTTAAATTAAATTTTAAAAAAGTACATTATAGTAGCATTTGGTAATATTAAAAAAAAAAATTGTTTCCACCTCAGCTTAGATGGCACAGTGGTGCAGCAGTTATGTTGTTGCCTCACAGCAAGAGGTTCTCTGGTTTGATATTCGGCTGGGGTTCCTTCTGTGAGGAGTCTGCATGTCCTACCTGTGTTTGTGTGGGCTTCCTCCGGGTGATCTAGTTTCCTCCAGTGTTACAAAAACATGTGTCAGGAGCGGTTCTCCCTGGGCCGCCTCTGAACATTAGCTTTTGCTCCAAGTCAGACATTCCAAGTAAACAAATGCTAAATAAATAAACGTTTTAAATGATATCTTGTTTCAGAATGACCTGGGTATATATGTGGGCAGTTGTCTTAGATTTGATCATCATGTTTCCACCACTGTCTGGAAATTCTGCCTGGCCTAGTTAATTTCTTAGTATATCTTTAAGATCCAAAGTCATCCTGCCATTGTACTCTTTCTATGTCTGACTCACCATTGAATACAATGCCCCTTTAGGTTCTTTGCTTTTTAAGTTCATAGGTAAGCATTAGGCAACTGGTCCACAGACCGTGACAAGCCTAGCAAAAAAGAAGAAAAAATAAAACATTCCATCCAGCCTCCAGTTATCTATGTTTACCTTGAAGGTGGCAAGGGTACTAATCTATTTAACATGCAAGCGATAGTGACCTCCAGGGTATGTGTTAATGTGTAATTAACGTCTGCCCAGAGGTGTTATGAGGCCTGACACCGCACACACACACACACACACACACACACACACACACACACACACACACACACACACACACACACACACACACACACACACACACACACACACAGACACACACACACACACACACACACACACACACACACACACACACACACACACACACACACACACACACACACACACCCTGGAGGGCATTATTACACTTAGAGAATCGGCTCTTACTACTAAATCATTTGTTTGGCAGTCATTGGAGATTGAATTTATTAAATATTGACATACATTTGAGCTTCAGACTTTTACTTCCTTCAGAAAACCCATGCTAACATAAATCCTTTACTTAACCAACTTCGCAATTTTATAAGAGCAATAGTTAAAATGTATTTCTATTTTAGAGCCTTTGTTCCCCCTTTATTTTAAGCTTTCTCCAGATTTCTTCAGCTGAAAGGTGTAGAGGTATACTGCTGCATGCAGTCATTTCACTCACTCACTCTCACACACATGCATACCTCTGCATGCTAATGAAAACCCTATTATTCTAGTTTATAAGAACAATATTTAAAATCTGTCCCTATTTTTAGCCCTTTCTTTCCTCATTATTTGTGGCTCTGTCCAGATTTCTTGTGCTGAGAGGTATGGTCAAGTGGCATGTGATACTGCCAGGGATCGCTCAATTGCTCTAACTCTTCACTTCCTCTCTCTCTGTCTCTCTCTGTCTCTCTGTCTCTGCCTCTGTCTCTCACTCTCTCTCTCTCTCTCTCTCTGTCTGTCTCTCACACACACTTACACAGACACACACACACACACGCAGACACACACACATACACACACACACACACACACACACACACACACACACACACACACACACACACACACACACACACACACACACACAGTCTGTCTCTCTCTTCTGCTTTCATGCAAGCATTCACTCACTCAGGCAGACAGAAACATAAACATATATACACACGTTTTTCTGATTCATTTATTTTCAATTACCTCTCTCGCTTACTTTCATACGTGTATACACTCTCACACGTGCCCACACACACGCACGCTTTTTATTTTACACTCGCTAAACAGCAGAAGCATTCGCTGCTTAGCGCATGTAAAATAGTGGCTCAACCGAGCTCTCTCACAGTCATACAGCATACACTCACACATAGACATAAACACATACACACACTTTTTTAATTTTACTTTACGTTTTTACATTTTATACTCACTAAATAGCAGAAGCGCTGCTTAGTGAGCATAAATTAATGGCAGCTGTTAGTTTTTCTTTCTGCCTGAGCTCAGCGATGTCTTGATAAGCTGCCATGAAGTGGTGGACTCATTTTTCAGTGGGCATTACTTGTACATTAATACCCTGCTGGAGGACACTTGTTCTCCAGTCAGGCTACTGATAAACAGTAAGCCCATTCTCTAAGTATAAATAAAAGCATATCAATCAACTAGAAAGGCCCCATAGATACCATGACAAGAAAATTAAATGTCTTCTGTCCTTCAACTATCCTGACAAATTACTCTCCTTATGCTCAGTAAACTATAGGTTACTCCAAGGTGACCTCTGGCTTGATTTTGAAACCATGAAAGACCCAGTCCTATTTGAACTCCTGTATCTTTCCAGTTTTTCTCCAAATACCCACAAAAGGTGCCTAAATCTACACCAACAAATAAGCAAGTCTCAATGGAGAGATAAGTTCCTAAGTGTTTTCACTGCCTATAGAAGACTAGCCTTGATGATTGGTTAGGTAGACATAAATTTAGATCAGGATTGCTATGTACAGTCCTTCTCAACTTGGGAAGTGAATACTATTAAAGGTTTGAAAATAGAGGCAAGAATTTTCCAGTGTGTCTGCTTAAAAGTGAATATGGCTAGGCCATCTTATGGTTCCCATCATTGCTGTTTTAGTATTGTCCCAATGTTTGCATGTTCAAAGAAAATAATCAGGTTTAATTCCACATATTTATTTGTCAACTGGTTACATGCATTGATCTTTCTCTTACCCTTTTCAGATGTGGTTGGGGCCACAACTGGAAGGTAAATATAAAACAAAGGAACGCCTTCAGATTGACCAATCAAGTAACGTACTTTTGGGAAGCAACTGGAATATTTAGAAGTGAAACAGCACAGACATAGGAAGAGCAGTGACAAGAAAGCAGAAGAAATAATGGACCGTGAGCAATAAATTATAAAATTCCGAGGCAGTGCATTAACTCTAAGTAAATGTAAATAAATAAAAACACTAAGTCTGAAATGAAAAACAGGGATAAAGCCTGGGACAACTGGTTCAAACCCAAAAACCTCTCTACTAGGCAAAAATTTATAGAACTACGCAATAGAACCAAAAAGCTTATAAAACAGGACAAAATCCAACACTACCAGTCTGCCCTTACCTCCTCCCAACATAACCCCAAACAATTCTGGTCCTCAATAAACTCCATCCTCCACCCAGGTAAAGTAAGTACACCACTCCTAACTTAACTCACTCCTCCAAAAATATTGCTACCTCTTTCAAAAATCACTTCACACAAACCATACTATCACTAGCTAGACAACACAACCCCCCCCCCATAAACCCACACCATCAACTACAACTAAGAATCTCCACACTAGCTTCTCTTTCTCTCCTGTTCCTACCTCTAAAATAAAACAAGTATTAACTAAACTTAAACCCACCAGATTAGCAGCAGACAACCTCCCAAGTGAATACCTTCAACTTGCAGCTGATGCTCTAGCCTACCCCGTATCACTCTTGATTAACAGATCTCTGTCAGAAAGTTATGTTTCCACACTATGGAAAGTCTCAAACATAATTCCTCTACACAAAAGAGGCCCCTCCACAGATCTAACCAATTACCACCCCATAGCTATTCTCTCGCCACTCTCCAAAATACTAGAGAGATGCATCCATTCTCAAGTCTCAGATAATCTCCTTGCTAACAACCTCCTCTCCAACACATAACATGGTTTCTGACCTAACCATAGCACCACCACTGCCTTACTCTCTTTCTCTAACACTATCCTACAAAATAAAAATGCAGGTTATCTCTCCTCAGCTACCTTTCTAGACCTCTCTAAAGCTTTCGACATGATCCCACACAAACAACTCATCTCTCTTCTCGATAACCTATCCTTCTCTCAACCAGTCATCATCTGGTTTCATAGTTACCTATCTGACTGCGAACAAGCAGATGTTTGGCAGGACGACCTATCCCCTAAACTACCAGTCTCCACAGGGGTTCCCCAAGGGTGCATCATGGGACCCCTACTCTTCTCTATTTTCACCAATAATCTAGCCTCAGCCACAACACATGGCACACTCATACAATATGCAGATGACTCAACCATCATCTACACAGCCCACTCCCTACCCGAACTGCAAAAAGTCACACAGGAAGCATTTTCCTCTATTAAAACTTGGTTATCCGATGCCCAACTAATACTCAACCCAAACAAAACAAAATTACTAATCTTCCAACCCACCAAACTTACCCTAGACAGCTCTCACTTTAACATCACAGCAAAAGACAACACCACCATCCATCCTACAGAACACACCAAATTACTAGGAGTAGAAATAGACAATAAACTGAACTTTGACATTCACATTTCCATGACAATTAAAAAAGTGCACAAAAAACTAGAAACATTATATAGAAATCAGCAACTACTTACCAAAGCAGCTAAAATTTCGGTAGCAAATTCACATCTTATCTCTACCCTACTTTATGCCTCTCCAATATTTACTAATCTTAGACAATGCGACCTAAATAAGCTCAAAACCTGCTACAACAAAATCGCCAAATTCACCACAGGGGCTTCCTACCGTACTCACCACTGTCTCTCACTAGCAGAACTGGGCTGGCTAGAGCTCCCCCACCTCCTTCAATGGTACCATCTCGTACTTGCGTACAAACTAATAAACCAACCACTAAAAGTCCCATCTCTCCAGAATCTACTACAACCCTACATAACCATGTGACCACTAAGATCCAGCCACAAAAACCTCCTACAGGTCACAAGATCCAATAACTCTGCTGGAGAAGCATTAATTTCCTGCACTATAGCCAAACTCTGGAACTCCCTCCCATCCTCAATTACCTCTGTAACTTCTTGCACCCACTTCAAATCCTTACTAAAATCACACTTAAAAGCTTGCCAGATATGCCCTTGTTTAGTATATGTCATCATATTTTAAAATTGTACTATGTTCTACAGCTGTTTTACATCTATGTTTTATTCTTGTCTTACATCTTCAGATGGACTATGTCTATATTTTAAATGCTATCTTTTTTAACTATATAATGTAAGTAATACTTAATGTGGAGCTTTTCTCCCCAGGCCTCCACTGAAAATGGACCTGTGTCCAGTCGGACTACAATACAATTTATACAGTATGATTTTTGAGGCACAAAATTGATTTAGCTGCTACAGTATGATTTTCAGATAATAATGAGTACAAGGGTTATTAAATTTACTTATCAGAAATACATACTGATGGTCAGATATTGCAATGAATAATATACAGTGAATATGATAAGCAAAGTTTTATAAAAAGAGAAAGCATGAAGTGATTGACATGGATGATTAAGACAATTAATGGCAACACAGTGATTTATGGCATCAAAAAAGTGAAGCTAATGAAAGATCACTGCAACATGAAACAAACAACTAATAAATGGTGCAAAAGTAAAATGAAGCAGTTCAAACATAACAGTGAAAATGAGTCTATACAGAAATTGTTAGTTGATCTGTTGTAACTTAAAAAATTATCAGTCAGAGTTGGATATAAAAATAGGTATCAAAAGACTGGAACCTGGTGCAGAAATGATGATTGTTGCAGGTTCTCAGGGATTCAGAAAAGAACCCCAGGATTCCTGCTAAGGGCTGCGGTAAAAAGTCTCTATTTCCTCCATATGGTACTAGTGTATTCAGAGGCACATTCCTTTCAGTTAGGAAAGGCCTCATTATTGGCTTATTTGCATAGGTTCATAGGTGTGTACTAGGCTAATGGCCCTGGAGCCTATATAACCCTAGCCCAAGAAGATTCCCTGGCATCATGCCGCCCAACGTTAGTTCCCAGTGCCCCTGTCAAGCAAGGCCACTGAATGGCCTTGAAAGGTCTCTGAATCACTTTTAACTAAAGTGAATGCAGAACAGCATCTTTCCTGCAGTTGTTAACAGTGGCAGCCAATGCATCTTGTTAACAGAGGCACCTCCCCAAACACACAAAAACACACACTTCATATACCCCATACCTGTACCTGTGTGTTATAAGAATCCCAGTGTCTCCTATTTTCTGCTCCAGTAAGTCAAGGATGATTATTATCAGTCATTAATGCAGACATTAGAGTTTCACACTTCATATCCTTCAGTAAAGGTGCAGTAATGCAAAAAAAAAAACTGTTAAACTGGTGACTTTCTAAGTTTGTAGGAGGAATAATTAAATTTTTTCCTGATTCTGTCCCACTATTAATTTTGGTTTTGTCTTGATTTCTTATGCTACGAGGCTGAGAGGTATTCTTAATATTCACGGTCCCTCTCCCTGCTCATTTACTGCAGGCATTAAATAATGATTTTTTTCTGTGGCAAGGGTGCAGCTTTCCACCCCACCCCCCTTTGTGGTTTACATATTTTCCTTTTAAGTTTTATTTATTCATTTGTTTATTTATTTGTACATTGCGTCACTGTTGCCCTGTGGTGGTGCAGAGGACTAACATCCTCTGTGGCAGTGTGCAGCAGTGCATGCAATCCCTTTTAGTGCATTTAAGGCATGCTACTTATTTTATTCCTGGTGTCTTGTAATTTCAAGTGGGACTATATCAATTTGTCAAAGGTTCACTTCCACAAATCTTTCTTCATCAACCCAAAATCACTGAATGTTCAGTTCTGCAAATGTTCACATTGAAAAAATATTTCACCAGGGAAAGGAAGCACTTGGCCAACACTACACAGGTACACATACTGCAATATGTTAAACCCATCCAAGTTGAGGGCCGCACCCCCCTAACTATATAGACCAACTCTGAAATCTCACTGCAGTGGGTAAAAGGGCAAATTTGTGCTGTTGGCCAACTGCTCCCTTCCTCTAGTTAAATCTTTGTGAATGTTCTTGGAACTGAACATTCTGTGGTTTTGTGTCGATGAAGAAAGGTTCGCAGAAATGAACCTTCGACAAATTGATACAGATCCGGTTTCAAGCACCACATTTTTTAATTACTTGCCTTTAAGGCATAATATGTACAGTTGGTGTCCAGTGTTCTCAAACTGACACATCTCTTCAGTGTTCTTTCCACTGTCCTGTGGTTTATTTCTATCCCCATTATGTTTAAGCATCAAAAAGGTATGAGGTTTAAGAATTTTCCTGGTATCTAACGATTAACCCCAACCCACATTACATTTAAGTTTCATTAAGGTATGATGATAAATATTATTCCTGGTGGCTGGTGTCCTGGCTGTCCCATGTCTTTAGAGTTATCCCTGCTGGTCAATGTTCACACACACACACACACACACACACACACACACACACACACACACACACACACACACACACACACACACACACCATCCACCTTATTGCAGACAGACACATACTCAGCATACATTCACAAATGCAGCCACCTCACATATACACAGTGCCACACACCCTAACACTACCTGACCAGTAAAACCCCCAGCACTTACCTCTAGCACAATCGCCTTGTTTATTATCATGACCATCCAGGAGTGGCTGTGCTACTTCACTCAGTGGGGCAATTCTCTGAAGCACTTGGCTGAGTAATTGCCTTACAGCAGGCAATTTCAGGGGAGAACAAAATACTAATTAGCATACACCTGTATCCCAGAATGCTTCATTACCATCTAGCACAGCTGCAGAGATAGCCCACTATGGTGCTGTATGGTTTTGTGTTGCAGCACTCTAAGAGGGCTGTTTCTGAATGCAAAAAGTTATCAAGAGCACGTTTTGTATACACCTCACTGTAACTTTCTGAATATGGTATGTTGTATGAAAAGTTGCTTTTTTATATGTATATATATATATATATATATATATATATATATATATATAAATATATATATATTTTTTTTATATATAAATATAGATATAAATAAGTATGGAAAAAGTGCAAACCAGTATGGGGAAACACATTCAACTGAACATGCACAAAATGTAAAATGGGTAAGCATGTTAGAAATAATATTTCTAATAATGGAATGCATTCACAGTCCATAACAGTCAGAAAAGCGACTTGTAACTAGGGTATACTATAGCCTTTTATGCTAATATTGAACCCTGGGCAAATTATATAGAAAAAAGAAAGAGCTCTTGCTTGGAATAACAATCTGATTTACAGAGCAAAATTCATTCACGTTAATTTTATTGCACACCAAAGTTTGTACACTACTGAAAAATTTGTTAGCACCATCTAAAGTATCTCACCATCATTAAAAGAGATTGTACAGATTTAACAGATGCATTTTAATCAGAAATCTCTCATAAATGCAGAACATTTCAGATTTCCAGAAAAGAACCACCAAAACATAAAAGTTTTATTATATTGGGGTTTGGGGCTAGCATAATGGTTAAGGTATTTTCCTTACAGAGACAAGGTGCAGACTTTAATAATTGGCTAGGCTTAAAATGACGCACAGGGTCAGTTATCCTAGTGCTAACCTATGAACCTATACGGCAGGTCTCTGAAGCAATAGAGGCCTTTTTCCAAAAGGACTGCTGGGCATAATGAGAAAGATTTGTACATGGTATTATACTATCTTAATGGAAAACCCAACTTGTTTAATGGCTTAAAATGATTAATACTATATGTAAACTTGATGACAAGGTAGCACAGCAAAAAAAAAATCTACATGACTACCTTAGCACTGAGAAATGTATGACAGCTCAGTTAAAGTGGAACAGAGATGACAGAACAAAACAAATGTGAGCAAGTAACTGCAAATACATCAATCTGAATCTTTACTCTGACCACAACACACCATTTAAGCATAACCAATTATTAAATGAACTAATGGGCAAAAAACGCAAAAGAGACTGTTTTCCAAGTTAAAAATTCATACTTACAGAAACATGAAGCAAAACAATATCCATGGAAACACAAGCCAGAGGCAAACTAGTCTTACAGCAAATTTTATGGTTATAACAGTAAGACTAATGCATCTTAAAAAAAAAAAACAACTTTGCTTTGTGTAAGATAAGCTGTCAGACAAAAAGAATGTTGAAAATGTCATACAAAAGGTCATAAAGAAAAATATACAAGATAAACATGACAAAAAATAAACCAACTGTCAAACACAGGACGCAGGACAGCAAATTCTTATCAAAACCTGTGCAAGTGGGAGATTTCAAAGTGATGAGTGATCAGACAAAACAGGTATGTGTAAAAGATAAGTGGTGGGCCTGATATACTTAGAAATGCATTGTAAAAGCCAAACAGAAAGAGAAATTATATTGCAGGAGTAAAAGATTAAATAGATACGAACGCGGAAGCTGCACTGTCCAAACCTTTTGTGTCTGTATATGAACATTTATTTTCACATATACCATTGGACAATTAAGAAGTATTACTAAAAAGCTAAACAACAAAAAAAAATAATGCAAATATGTATGGTTTAGTACAGGTCCATTAATGTTATATGGGGAAAATGACTAATTAAAATTATGTTTGACATACTGATGCATTAAAATTAATTTGGATATTGTGGCTGTCTATGTTTGTCATATCTATTGACTTCTACAAATGCATTAGAATTTCTGATTTAAAACAAAAAAATACATTACCTTACAAAACTCTCATAGTCCTTAGTCTGTGGCATAGACACATAGAGAACTAACTGTGACCCAGATAGCATGAGTTTGAATGGCATCTCAAGTGCTGAAAGTTTCACTGTTGTATGGCCACAACATTTTCTAGTGGAAACTAATGAGATACTCTGCAGCTATAAGCAGTCAGCCAAATACGGGACTACAGAGGTGTGGAAATGGTGCCTCATACGTTCATGATTTTAATGTCATTATAGACCACAATGCAGTAAGAATTAGGAATTTCCTCCTTTAACATAACAAAAAATCATCTCCCCAGCTAAGCACGCAATGTACACCCACTCAATTCTCACTATTCATGAAGCAGCTACCTCATTCTGAGGTACTGATAAGCATGTTCTTTCCCTCAGGATGAAGTACCCACTTACTGAAAGGAATAAAGTAGAAGCTTGTTGTTCCCATATAAAGTGGTAGAATGACTACATTGGGAACATATGGATAATATAATCAGTGATAGTGACTACACTAAGAGAAAGGAATAATAAGTCAGTAGAGCATTTGGGAATAAGTTTGAAGGTTAAACAGACCAGATTAAAAAGAGGCACACACACACACACACACACACACAACAGCAAACATCTAGTCATAAAATTATATTGCTGATGACGTTACAAAGACATGTGTGATGATTGGGGAGAGATGGGCGAAGGCTGTCCGCCTAGTCAAATAGAATTTGACATATAATTCTGGCATTTGTAAATAAATGTAAAATACAGGCATGTTTTCTTGAGTGTAAAAGAATACTGTGAAATGTGGAACTGCAAAATATGTGACAACATTGCACTCTACTGGACCAGTGAAGCATACTGTGACCCTTTCATGTTAGAATTCATCTCCAGTGTGTCTAGATGAAGGTTTCATGCCCATTGTTTAAGGTTAAAGTTTATGACCAGAATTTACATATGGAAGGTGCTTTATTGCTCTGGTTTCTGCTACAATGTATATGTGAAATGCCTTGTATTGTTGTAAGTTTCTGAGCAGGTGTTAGATTGCTAAATAATGCAGTTTGTGGCCTGAGAACTCAGACCAGGTGTTAAGATGATGCAATATAAATACTGGGAAAAACTAAGTGTCAAAAATGATGTAATTTGCGATGACCTTAGAGACAAGTTTGTTAGTAATGTCTAAATACTATTTCTCACAAGAGACAGGGAGCATTTTGATCTTGAATATCTAACTCAGCACGCTGCCTAAGCTCACATGTAAGTTTTTAGCACTGTGATTTCTTGTAGGACTAGTTAAAGCTAGTAAAGATTAGTTAGGTATTTTTCTTTGAAATCAGACCTGTCCTACTGTATTATTTTAAGTTTCTGTGTGATCTCTGAACTCTTAGATATCTCTGTGGTGTAGTAGTTTTGTCTTGTGTTTTAATTATTTATTATTAAATATTTTAAAACCTTCTACCTGTGGCTGGTTTATGTAGAGATAGATTATGCTTTAGAGTACATTATATATTTATAGAGTTTATTGTCTAAGCCCTTCCAATAAGCCTTAGACTGAATAGTCACATTACCATTGGATAATAATATTGCACAGTAATAACTAGACACCCTTTTAAGGGCCTTTTAGTAGCTGATATTATTAGCTGTGTGGTGTCAGGGATTACTACCGTATGGTCTAGGTAAAGGGGCACAGCTTTAAAATCTGTGTCAGCCTTTCCCAGGAGTGTCTGTGAAGTTGTATAAATACTTATCTCAAAGTGTGTGCATGGTGTATCAGCTACTTGACAGGGACACGAAGCACTGGTTGGACAGAGAGGGCACTGAAGGTTTTAGCTTGCCCAGCTAGGCTGAGATCTGGACCCTATAGCTGTGCCAGTGGGGAGTCTTATTGGGGACCTGGTGAGCAAGGGAGCAACCAGTCTCAGACTGACCGTGATCTCTATTTGCACTTAAGAGAAATTTTACTTTACTGTGTGTATTAGATATCCTAAAGTACAAAAATAAATAAACTACAAAACCAGAATACTCAAAATAGCCTAAAGTAATCTTCTAAATAATATCTACAAAACTACTTGATGCTATAAAAATGTTAAAAATGGACTCAGATCTGCAGTAGAAAACCATACACTGGACCACCCAGTTATACAAACCTAAGCTGTGTAAATTACTGTATATCAAACAAGTTAGGGAAATGGTACATTTTGTTAATAAATGGGAAAAGGAATTAAAATAAATAAAGAAAACACATATAAATGGAATGTGTAAGGTGCTAGTTTATATGTCACAAGAAATATGTTATACTGTAGGATTTGGAAACTTATTATCTAAATGCACAGTACATGCTATTTCATGTTTCACACACCAGACTCCCTGTCCCACAAATACACCACATATCTATATACTTGAAAAGAAGCTACTTGTACAAAAACTACTCAGAAAAATACAGGTGAAACCCAGACAATGACACATTCAAAAAACAAAATAAAATACCCTGAATAAATGTGTGTTTTTGCATCAGATAACCCCCTCACCATACCTCTGCTACTTATATATACTATCTGTGAGTTCACATAATAGTGGGTTACAGACAGATTCCCCAACCCCTCTGTAAAGAGGTCTCTCAAATGAATATATATATATATATAGATATATATATATATATATATATATATATATATATATATATATATATATATATATACATATATATATATATATATATATATATATATATATATATATATATTACTGAAAACTTCCGAACTGTTAAAAACAAAAACAGAATTCCAATGAATAGACGCTGAGCCAGAACTGTTATTTGCTGAGCGCTTTCGTTTGCTTTATTGGTAACAATCGAACTTCATCAGAGCAAAATGTAATGCATTTGCAATACTGTGTGAGCTTTAAATAGTCTAACTGGTGTAAAAAATACTTCACTATGATTGGTAGATATTCTACGCCAATGCAGTAGTATTTGGACTAATGAGAGACACTGCTATAAAACAAAAGGTTTTATCTGCTAACATCCTGCCACTAGGTGGCGTGCTGTAACTTTTTAGTTGTACCACTTTAATGCACATTTAATGTTGAGATTCTCATTGAGCCCTGGTAGGGTATCTGCTTCAAGGAGGAGTTGCCATCTTAATTCCTTCAGCTCCAGTAGTGTGTTGCAATCTCCAAAAAACTGCTGGACCTGTTCTACCACTAGAAATTTAAAACAGGTGAAGCCATTGCAGCTGGTGGCATGTCTGCTTAATGCATTGTAACTGTCATTATGCCTGATGGCTGCAAGGTGTTCCTTCACCCTGTCTGAGAGCTTTCTAATTGTTTTCCCAATGTAGAAGGAAAAACACTGGTTGCAGTAGGCTGCATAGACTACAAAAGTTGAGTGGCAGTCGTGTTGGGCTTTGAACTGCACCGTGATGTTGCAGTGTTGAAAAGTGTAGGATGTGCCTGAGTGGATGAAAGGGCAGACTACACAATGCTTGCAAGGGCCCATACCTTTGGGGTTTTGTGGGTTAGCAGGCTCATGGGGGTCTGCGCCATTCCTGAGTATGGGGGTCTCTTTCCTTTCAAAGGTTTGTTTAAGAGTTCTGGTCTTCTTGTATGAGAAGACAGGCTCATTACCCACTATCTGATGGGTGTTGTGGTCCGCTCTTATTATGTTCCAGTTTTTGCCAATGATATCCCTAATGGGTTGCATATCTCGGCTGATGGGGATGGGGAAACTACAGTTTCTGTTCTTGGGTTCAGTAGTTCTGGTGGTCACCTGGGGGGTGAAGCCATAAGGATGGGTGGGTGTCTGTCTGATCTGTGGGAGGCCACTTCTTGAAACACATCCTCTACTAGTTGTTTGGGGTAATGTCGGCGGATGAACATTTCTGAAAGGAATTGGCTTTCCTTGAGGAAGGTATCATCATCAGAGATGATCCTGGAGAGGCGGATGTACTGCCCTTTGAGCACATTCTTCTTCATAAAAAAGGGGTGCTGACTATTGAAATCCAGGAAGTTGTTCCTGTAAGTGTTCTTCCGGTACACATTGGAGGTAAGGCTGCCAGTGCTGGGGTCAATGGTTAACTGAGTATCAAGGAAGGAGATGTGGGTCCCTCGTCCTGAGACTACAAAGTCTAGGTATGGGATGCTGTTTGTGAGAGTCGTAAGGAAGGTGTCCAGCTTGGTGTTGTCACCCTCCCACACGAAAAAAATATCGTCAATAAAACGACGGTATAAGTGGGCTTTGTGGAAGCCTTGTATATGGGTCAAGGTCTCCTTCTCCCATGTGCTGAGGACTAGGTTGGCAAAGAGGGGGCCATTTTGGACCCCATCGCCACCCCTTTGGTCTGTAGGTAGATGGCTCCATTGAAGCAGAAAAAGTTGTTTTTCAGAACCACTGTGGTTAAAGCTATAAGCATTTCAGTTTCAAAAACATTGTATTTAGCATGCTTGTTAAGAAACAGTTCTAACGCTTCCAAACCGTCCCTGTGGGGGATGTTGGAGTATAATGCTACTACGTCTAGCGTTACTAACATGCATTTTGAAAAATCAATATTGCTCTCATGCAAAATGTTTAAAAAGTCCCAGGAGTCCTTGATGTAAAAATCCGTTGCCTGAACTAGCGGGTTGAAAATGAAGTCCAGGTATTCCGATATTGTCTCTGTCTTGGTTTTATAGTTAGAGACGATGAGCCTGAATGGGGGGTCGGTGGGGTCCTTGTGTACTTTGGGGATGCCGAATGCTCTTCCTAGGCTAGGGTTGTGCACAGACAGAAAAATAAATTCCTCAAGGGTGATATGCTGCTTGCATTCCAGGGTTTTGAGCAGCTTATCTATGGTAGTGAAGCTTTTGTTCACTTCATTCAAGGTCACAGCCTTGTAAAAGTCCTGGTTAAGTAGCAAATTGTTAAGTTTCTGTACATAGGCTTCCTGCTCCATAAGTACAAGACCCGTTCCTTTATCCGCTTTCATGATACGCAGATTGTGATCCTGGCTTAAGTCCCGCATGGCGTCCAGTTCCGCTGGTGAGAGGTTGTACCATTTATGGGAGTGGGGCTCATTAAGAAGCCCTCTGAGATCTTGCTCACACACTTTTTGGAAGGCTGAAAGTGTGTTGTTGAGGGCTGGGGTGAATAGACTCTTTTTTCTGGGGGCTGTGAGTGTATCAGGAACGTCGGAGGATTCTGAGTCTGTGTCCTCTGTGTTACTCAGAAGCACTTTCAGATTTAGTTTTCTGAGATAAAGCCTGAGATCCAGCAGAACGTCAGTGATCTGTGCTCTTTGTGATGGCAAAAAGGAGAAGCCCTTGTTTAATAAGCTCACATGGGCCTTGATTGAAAATTGAAAACAAAAAAACTAGAAACTTGAATCATCAAATGAAAGGGAAAAAAGAGCAAGTGCACAAAACAGTGAATACAACTAAGAGCAAATCATGAAACATAGAATACTTCTGTACAACTAAAAACACCTGATATCAGTAAACCCAAAGCACACACAAGATCAACCCACAGCGAACCTCTTATGAAAAGAGTTTTTAATAAGATGTATATATATATATATATATATATATATATATATATATATATATATATGAGATTGGTTGGCCATGGGTAAGATGACAGTTGTACGAAAAAGGATGATACACAGGGAAGAGGAATATATGCCTTCCCCAGTGATCATGCAGTCTCATTGGTATGTATAATTAGCAGGGGGAGTGTTGGCCACAGTTCCCTATATGGGAGTGCAGTGGGGGGCTTGTGTCACCGCAAAATCACTGTTTTATATTTTGCATGTTCTAAGAAGTAACCTTGGTGTATGTGCAGAAGCACACAGATCTTGTGCAATTCAACTTTACTGTGTTTTAACACTGAATTTACCTTACTCACTAGACCCATACATATAACTTTATTTTATCTAGCGCCTTGTTTCCAGTAACATTCTTAGGATTAAACCAAAATACAATTAGACACAGTGATTTTAACATTCACCCAGATGACTGAACTCTGCATGATTTGTATGAAGTATTCATCAATATGACCTTTCACCATCTTGTTACTGTGCCTTCAAGACCTCCTACTACGGAAAGGTACAAACTATCTGTGTTGAGACCCAGCTTCATAACATCAATGTTTAAGAAAATAAACAGAAAATCATAGCCTCTGTACAAAACTATCATTCTTTAGAATGTAGAGACCTTGCCTACTTATTTATTTATTTGCTTGATAACTGTATTTGTGGTCTGTTTAAGAAAGGCAAAAGAAAATTATAACCTCTCTAGAAAACTATGATTATCAAGGATAACCATCTTTATTTGTTTACTAGTTGTGTTTGTGGGCTGGCCTGAAGACCATTTTCAGTCCTGACCAGGGCCAATTATTTATAGGACTACCATTGCTCTGATGCAGTGATGTTTTTTATATAAAAAGTTTTAAATGAAAAAATACAAGCGGCACACTCTAGGTTGTAAAAACAAAACATTAAACATAAAAATACTCCAAAAGAAATGGAGAATAACTAAATAATATTTAAACTCTTTAACAGTTGACCGCTTTCAACCTAAATCAGGTCTTCTGAGCCAGTTTTTTTGAACAAGCTGTTAGCTTTAATACACACCCAACTTATCACGTGACCAATTACAAAAGACATGCAATTAACAATAAGAATGTTTTCATTAAAACCGTCCTAACTTGACCTAATCTTACATTTTTTAAAATTAAAATTCCTGTTATGAACAACCTTATAATTTAGATTATTGTTTAATCCTGAAGGAGTATACGCATCAAACATAATTGGCCACTTGAGTTCTTTGTATTCTAACTCTCCCTCCTTATCACCATTAAAGTCATATAATCTGTAATGTGAAACAAAAACTTCTTGTACTGGTTACAGTTCATGGAGAGTTTTCCTACAGCATAATTTTAACAGCATAGTGGTGTTCATAATTTTTTTTAATTGCCTGTTAGTTTTTTTGTATGTAAAATGCTTTACAGGACAAACATTCTGCTAAATAAACAACATATTTAGATGTACACGTAAAGAATCCAGGGACACTGGGCAGTTTATCTGTTCTTTTGTTAGTAAATTATGGACTTTCTGATATATATCTATACATTAAACTCTTATTACATTTAAAAGTGTCCTTCTTTTTCCATTAATCTCTGGATCTATAGTTTCTAAAATGTTCTTAAAATTCTAACTTTTTTCTTGATAAAGATTTGAGCCTGTATAAGCTTTTCTAGTACAAGGACCCAGTACCCTGGAGGAACAGTAATGTTTCTAGATAGTCTCAGATGAAGAACTCCCTTAATAAAGCACTTAATAAGCTTTATGTATGATTCTACAGGAATACAGTCTGAAATGGCTGAGTGTATTAACTTATTAGCGGCATATGCAAGGCCTGAACTGGACAGCTCACTTCATAGTTCAGAGGTTCATAGGTGTGTACTAGCCTAATGGCCCTGGAGCCTTTACAAGCCTAGCCCATAGTATTATCCTGGCATTGTGCCACCCGACCTTAATTTCCAATGCCTCTGTTGAGTAGAGCCACTCGAGTGATCCCTGGGTTGAATTTTCTATTTCCCATCCACTCATCAAGATTTCTCTTGAAGAGGGCCAGTGAGGTGCTCTGTTGGACATGTATGGAAAGTCTTTTCCATAGCATGGGCAGTCTCCGGTTATGAACCTGTCCCTCCACCACGTTCTGTTGATTGTGGTAATGAGGTTGAGGTCACTGGAGCATGTGGTACAGAGGGATTGAGATTTCTTTAGGTGTATCATTTCTAACAGAGCTGGTTCAGACATGGCTTTATAAGTCAAGCAGAGATCACCTCTAAGTAGGCTATATGAGACAGAGAATAGTTGGAGTTTTTTGAGTCTGTCCATATAGGACAAGTGTTTAAAGCCTAGGATCCTCTTTGTGAGGTACTTTTGCGGCCTCTCCAGTTGTTGCAGGTGTCTATTGAGGTACATCATCATGCCAAATGGGGCATTGTACTTGATGACTGGCCTAATGAGGGAAGAGTAGAGGGAGACATTGACCTCTTTCTTCCTAGATGGAAAACCCTTAGTAATGAGATGTGCCACATAGAAGGACTTTCTGACTACAGTGGCAATATGGTGGTCAAAAGAGAGGTTGCTGTCAACCTGTGTTCTCAGATCTCTTATAGCACCTTCTGTGTTCAATGGACTACCATCAATGTGGTAGCTCATGGGAACTGTTTTTTTCCCAAAGGGGATGATGACACATTTTTTGGCATTGAGCTTAAGGCCATGGTTCTGACACCAGTCGTTGGTCTCAGTGAGACCTTTCTGTAGGATGTCAATATAACTTGGGGAGTTAATAATGGCTCCCAACTTGCAATCATCTGCAAACTTTGTCAGCCAGAGATCCTTCGTGTTGGACTGGACTTCTGACAAATAGACACCAAACAGGAGAGGACCCAGGACGGATCCCTGTGGGACTGCACTCATGACTACTCAGTAGTCTGACTTGGAGTCAGCTACTTTCACACTGTGGGTTCTATGTGTAACCCAGTTTGCAACCACCTAGTGATATAGGGGTTGATGCCTAGCCTAGTGAGTTTTTCCTAATGATTATTGGAATGGTGTCAAAGGCCATGGCCAGATCAAGGTAGGCTGTATGAACCATCTTGTCTTCATCCACAGCTCAGGTTACTGACTCAAAGAAGTCAACCAAGTTGAGCAGGCATGATCTATCCTTCACAAAACCAAACTGTGTGGGATCCAGAGTTTGGAGATTCCCTATATCCTTGTTTATTAGGTCCATGATGATGCGTTCCATAGTTTTGCATATCCGACTTCTCAGGCTAATGGGGTGATAATTCCCAGGGTCTGTAGTCACTCCTCCTTTGTGTCGAGGGATGACTATAGCAGTGCACCATTTGGTAGGGACAAAGCCTGAGGTGAGGCTGTGATTGAACAGGGCATACAGGTTAGATGCCAGTTCACTCTGTAGTTCATGTAGAACACATCCAGGGATATTGTCAGGTCCCATAGAAGCTGTATTTTGGCCTTGGACATTGCTGTTTTAACCTGTGTAGCAGTAATACTGGGTGTCTGTCAATCTACTGGTATTGGGATTAGTCCCTTGGGAGTGAGAGGGATAAAGTTGGCACTGAATCTGTTGGCCAGTATATTGGCAATATCTGTTGGCTCAGTATAGGATGTACCATTGTGTAGTAGCTCAGAGCAAATCTGGGTATTGCTGTGGAGGTTCTTTACATAAAAATGGAAGGCCTTGTGGATGTCTTTACTATCTGCTGCAATTCTATTTTCATAGCTAGCTTTAAAGGATTTGATTAGGGATCTCAACTTTTTGTTGAAGCTGATAAGGGAGTTTTTCCAGTATTGGGACTTCACCTTATTCTGGATCATTTTCCTCCTTCTGTTGAAGAGTTTGTTTATGGCAAGAAACCACCAGATTGGCTTTCTTTTCTGGAGGAGAGTGTCTTGGTTCTATTGGGTATGGTGATCTCCATGCATTTCTGTACGTGTTCGTATAGTGCATTGGTGTATGATTCAGCAGTCATGCAACTATTCTCCATTTGCATGGGTGTCATGAAGTTAGCCATCTCTGTTCTTAGGAGCCCAAAGTTAGCTTTGGAGAAGTTTTTCATGGTGTTTACCTTTGCGAGGTGTGGGGGGTGGGAGGGATGTGGATTTCCAAGGTGATTAGTTTGTGGTCGGATCTAACCAGGGAGAAGTTGACTATTGGTATAGAGCAATGGTCGGCCATGTTAGTAATGACCAGGTCAAGGATGCTGCTATCTCTAGTGGGGGTAAGAACAAGCTGGTCCAGGGCAATGGAATTAATGTATTCCAGGAAATGTTGGGCAAGTGTATTGGTACGTGAGTAGTTTTCCCAGTTAATGGAGGAGTAGTTGAAGTCACCCAGTATGAGTGTGTTAGCTTGGACCATAATATTCTCCAGGGTGCTTAGGAACATGGAGTGAGCATCTTGGAACATGGTTGGACACCTATAACAGGCTATGACCTGAATCTCTGACTTACCCAATGTTAGAGCCACCTGAAGTACCTCTGATGCATTATGTTGGGCTACCAGTCTGGAGGTGTGCAAATCCTTTATGAATATGGAAGCACCACCACCTTTGGAGCTTCGGTCCAAGTTCTGGGGCCAAAACATGTGGAATGAGTTATAGACTAGTAGTGCAGGGGTGCTTTCTGTTGCCTTGAACCAGGTCTATTTTACAGCACAAAAGGTGAGTGCATTTTGAGATTTAGACTTCTAGCGTTGAGCAGCATGACACTCAGATTGCATTTGTTTGTAGCTGTTACAGTGGTAATTTGGTCTTTGGAACACCACCTAAAAAAGACACTATAGGGGTGGCAAGGTCATTCACACCCACATGTACAATAACAGAATCATATTTGTACTTGTTGTTGAGGAACCTGAGTGCATGCATTATATGGTGGATCCTGGCACCTGACAGGCAGCTGACTGTTACTTTCTCCCTATTCAACCTAGTGTGTGGGACATCAGTAAGCCTCACTATTGAGTCACCTATGACTAGTGTGTTGGGCATGCTGTTTTGCCTTAGGGGCTTTGGTTGAGTGGCACGCTGTTTAGGAGAGTCATGTGTCTCATGATTAGTGTTGTGTTGTGGTGGTTGAGAGCATTTCTGCCTTGGAGGTCTCTGTTGTTTGGGTAGATTTTTATTGAGAGCCACCATGAAGGTGGGTGTGTGGTTTCTATTTTTAT
The DNA here is from genome assembly GCF_019279795.1 of Protopterus annectens. Classification (NCBI taxonomy): domain Eukaryota; kingdom Metazoa; phylum Chordata; order Ceratodontiformes; family Protopteridae; genus Protopterus; species Protopterus annectens. Next base: position 1,257,961,351 of record NC_056726.1, read on the forward strand.
GTGAAGGCAGTGCTGGTGTGTGTTCTGGAAGGCTATGTGTTCCATGTGGTGTGGTGCAAGTGTTGACCTTCTCCTCTTGACCAGCTATTCCGGTCTTGGCTGGAGTGTGCACGGCTTCCAAATTGGATATATAAGTGCATCTCTCACAAGTCTGAGTGTTGGGAGGTAAGAGGAGAGTGTTGTCGGTGTGCATGACGCAGTTGCTACATTGCCTCAGGATGCCCAAGTTCACCAGGTTAACAGGAGAAAGCACAGCAAACTCACCTTTAGACATGCCTGGAGGGGTTGGCAGTAATAATAAGTACTACAGCTGTTTCCTTATAGAATGTTTAGTGCTGGTAGCACTTTTGTGCGCTACAATAATTGCTACAAGAAGTCTGGTATGGTAAAGTGCTAGACTAGTAAGCTAGGAAAGAAATGCAGGAGAGGACAGAACTAGCAGGTCTAAGGGAAAAATTGAACAGCAGACTTTGACATCTCTCAGAAGTCCTGATACAGCAAATCTGTATCTGGACTAAAAACCAGAAAGTTGAAGGAGATGGAAAAAACTGCCCAAACGGCCAATAAACTACAATTTCTGAGCCAGATAGGCTGCCTAGTGCTAACCACTTCCACTGATAAGCTAGAAGGCTTCCCTCAACACAGAAAGGGTTGGGGGGCTCAGAAGCTTACAAACAGTCCTGGATACAGCAAAACTGTATCTGGACTAGACTAGCTACAGGAAAGGCAGGAAACAAGCACAAATGTGGGCTTTTAGACCAGAAAGTTGAAAGAGATGGAAAAACTGCCCAAACAGCCAATAAATTACAATTTCTGGGCCAGAAACCACTCTTGTGGTAGATAGGCTACCTAGTGCTTACCACTCCCACTAATAAGTTAGAAGGCCCCCCTCCAACACAGAAAGGCTTGTGGGGCTCAGAAGCTTACAAACAGTCCTGGATACAGCAAAACTGTATTTGGACTAGACTAGCTACAGGAAAGGCAGGAAACAAGCTTATAATTTTTTTTTTTATTACAGAAAAGCAGCTAAAAAAGCACTAGAAACAATTCAAGTGCAGTGCAAGCTAACACACTTGATGGACAGAAGTGTTGTGCTAATGTATTAAACCTTCCTTTGTCAAGATGGAAAAATACCTTTCATCTGTTTTATGAGGGTTAGTCTGTGGTAGGTTTCCTACCCTCCTAAACATTAGTCAGCATGTTTACAGAGAACTAGTGTCTAACAGGAACCCCTTGCTGTGAGGTTAGGAGGCTCATTTACAAAGTGCACGTGTAGGACTATACCCTCAGCACTTCAACAAGAAGAGAACAGTAATGCTGTATTTGGTGAAAGGGTGCTATTAAGAGCAGCATTCGTACCCCCCCCCCTTTGCTTTCTGGAACACGTGGGGAGAAGGGGGATGAGAACATCAAACTAACAAAAAATATTGCCAAAAATCTGAAAGTTGCAATAATAAAGATAAAAGAAGAATAGATATTAAAGTTATCATCTAAAGCCAAGGATAATCATAAATTCCTCATTACCCACATCAGCCAGTTATGAAATACCACACCTGAGCACTCTGAATTAATGCAAAATGGTATTACCAGTACAGATCCTAAGGATACTGCCAATACACATGCATAAATATTTAATGCCTACATAACAGAAAGAGTCACTGAAGTTACACAAATTCCCAAGTACTTTCTTCCCACCAAGACTATTGTGGAACATGTCCCAACAGTACCCCAGCAGTATACTTGGCTGCATAATCAAGCACATCAGACATGCTATCTTTGAACTCCTCCTAAATCTTTTCAACTTAAAAGCCACAAGCTATATTCTAGATGTATGGACAATGACTATTTGTATAGCCCTCCATAAAGGCTTCCCACCTTTCAGGAAGTACAAGTTTATCAAACTAACCTGCACGATTTATAAGAACATGGATCATATCATATCTGATTTCATAAGCTCTCATATAAAAAATCTTATTTCTCTAGACTTTCAACATTACAGTTTGGGAGAACATTCTGCTTAACCTGGTAAACATCTTTGAGAAAGTCAGTGAAGTTAAAGTTGTCAGCCATGCACTGATACAGTGCACCCAGATCTGGTCTATGCCTTTGGCATTATTTCCACGCTTAAAAGGCCTAAATGTAGCTCATTATGCTGTATGATATACAGCAAACTAGCTGACAGATAATAGCCAAGTAGTGTCACCTGTGAAAACAAAATGGTGACTAGTGGCATTCCTCAGTACTCAACAGTTGGACCCCTTCTGTTCAGCATCTGTTCATCAGATTTCCAAACTACCATTCCAGACATAGAGGTGAATAAATCTGCCAATGACTACAAGATGGGTGTTACTCACTCACCATTTGATTCTGATACTGTATTATTATAGCGAAGGCTAAACCATAAAAACTAATGGCGCATTAGAAACAAGCTTAACTTAGATGATAATAAGGATAGCATTGTACTCTTTGGGAAATAAATCTCAACAGACACTTACACATCCGATCTTGGCACCTTTGTGGACAAATCCCGTTCCTTTTACCACTACATAGAAAAAAAAGTCAAGAAAAGCTTTCTTTCTAGCTCAGCTAATAACAAACGGTATCTCATCCATGTGAAAGGAATCTGTCATTCCCATATGACTGCCCAGACCAAACCAATTATAAAATATAATGCCCTTTTAGAATGTATCTATCTAAATAGATTTACATAAATTCACTGAAACGCTAATCATCAATTCACTGCTTGACTAAACTATTTGTTTGACTTCTGACCCAACATGAGTCCAGAGCAGGCTTTAACATGGGTCATCTACTGAAGGAAGTTCACTAGTCTTCAATTCCCAGCTATCAGGAGTTGATAAAGCCATGATTTGAGAAATAGTACCTCTCATTTCACTGAAAATGAGAAAATCTGAGTATACCTGGGCTTTAAAAACTGATGCATTGATAATGTTATCACATTCTGAGAGAACAAAGAAATGCGGTTCATCAATGGATATTCATCAATACTATTCCTAAACCAGAAATGTATGTAATACATTCATAGATTAGTACTAAGCTAACTACTCTTGTGAGCCTTTTTAAGCCTAGACAATTGTCCCTTGTGAGACTCAAACCCTGCACCTTGTGCTTGTAAGGCAAACACCTTAACCATTAGGCCACCCTCCCGACAGACAATTATCCCTTGTGAGATTCAAACCCTGCACCTTGTGTTTGTAAGGCAAACACCTTAACCATTAGGCCACCCTCCCAACCAATGCAAAATAAATCATCAACATTAGCCCCCTATTTCCCATTTACTACATGGGGTAGGGGTATCGTGTTAACTGTTGCCATCCCTCTCGATTCAGTGCCACCCTCCTGCCTTCTTCAACACTCCTGTCTGACTGTCGCAAATTTTCTTTCACACAAGCTGTCCACCTCTTTGCTGGTTGCTCTCACTTCCTCTTGCATTCTTACTGTCTGTTCCAAATCATCCTCACCAGATTGTCTTCTGCTTTCTGCACATGTCCAAACCACCATAATCTGATCTCTTTGATCTTTTCTGCAATTGCAGCTAATTTGGCTTCTGCTCTGATGTCCTCATTTCTTCATCTGTCCCATAGTGTGCATCCTGTCACCTTTCTCAGGCACTTCATTTCCATCACCTCTAGCTTTTTCAACTGTTCTGCCTTTACTGCTCAGGTTTCTGTACCATACGGTAGTACTGGCCATCACTGTCTTGTAAACCTTACTTTTCAACTTCTTTGGCATTCTTCTGTCATAGACTACACCTGAGACTCTATGTCAGTTGGCTGTAGCCCATTTGAATCTAGCTTTGACCTCTACATTCAGACTTCCCTTTTCCTCAACCACCTCTCCCAGATACTTGAAGCTGGTTACCTGTTCCAGTATCTTCTCTTCTATCTCAGTTCTCAGCTTCTTCTGATTTCCCAATTTGCTGCCATTGCCACTGTTTTACCTGTGCTTACTTTCATCCCATGTGTTTTCAGTTTTGCATTCCATTCTCCTATCTTTTGTTGCAATTCTTGCTCAGAGCCTGCCTGTAATGCCACATCATCGCCATACAGTAACTTTGCTGATCTGTCTCCTCCAACCTGTTTACTAATGTAATCCATCACCAGTATGAACAGCAATGGGCTCAGAGCTGAATGCTGGTGGACACCCACTCCCACTGGGAACCCCTCTGTGAGGCCGAACACTGTTCGTACTTGTGTCATTAGGTCCTTGTATGCAGTCTGAATTAATTCTACCAGTGTTTCTGGGACTTCAAACCACCGCAGTACTGCCCAAATCAGCTTTCTTGGGACCTTGTCATATGTTTTTTCCAAGTCTAGGAATGCCCATTTGGACTCTCTCTCCATCTCTAGCTTCTTCTCAAGTATCTGTCTCACTGCAAACATTGGGTCAATTGTGCTGCATCCTGATCTGAATACGAACTGCTCATCTCCTATCTTATATTATTACTCTGCGTATCCATTGATCAATCACCCTCTCCAGAACTTTCATGCAATGTGATAGGAGTTTGATGCCTCTGTACTGACCACAGTTATGGATGTCCCCTTTGTTCCTGTACACTGGCATGAGTATGCTTATTCTCCAGTCATCTGGGGTACACCTTTCTCTCCACACTGCTCTGAGTAGCCTCAGGAGCCATTTCACCCCTATCTCACCCAGCATGTTTATCATATCTGTTGTGACCTCATCTGACCTGCTGCTTTCCATGACTTCATTTTCTTTAGTGCTGTTCTTACTTCTTTTAGGGTGGGCTCCTCTTCTTCTCTCATCATAGGCTGTTTCTGGGGCAGTATATCTTCTGTGGGGTTTTCTTCATTCAGAAGATGCTGGAAATATTCCTTCCATCTGCCTTTGATGTCCTGTCGACTGGTGATAAATTGTTGCTGGCATCCCTTATGAAGGGCGTCTGCTAGATTATTTTCCTTTCTTTTTGTGCCTTACAACCTAATATAGTTTCTTTGTGCCACTTACAGAGTCATTTTCCAGAAGCTGGTAGAGTGCCTCTGATGCCTTGTTCTTTTCTATTGCAACTGCTTCATAGGTTCATAGGTTAGTACTAGGCTAACTGCCTTTGTGGGCCATTTTAAGCCTAGCCAATTACCCAATGTAAGAATCAAACCCTGCACCTTGTGTCTGTAAGGTAAACACCTTAACCATTACACCAACCTTCCATCCTTCCTTAGCCTCTTTGTTAACCAGCCAGTATCCCTTCTCAGCCTAGTATATCTTTTCTATCTCCCACTTTTTCCTGCACTCCTTTCTTTCGATGACTTCCTGGACTTCTGCATTCTATCACCAGCTTTCCTTATGTAACTTATTTCCATACTTAGCTCCACCACATATCTGTTCTGTAGTCTTCACACATGCTTGAGGTGTTGCCATTCTTCTTCATCTCTACCTATTTCCTCCTTTACTTGAGGTACTAGAGCCCTGAGTAATTCTGTTAACTGTTGTGCTTTCTCTCCAGTCAACTTCCAGGTCTTCAGCCTGGTCTCTGTTGACCTTAGAGCCGTCTCTGAACACTGCTTGCAGCTGATTGCAGCAAATAGTGGTTTATGCTGTGGGTAGACTGTTTCACTGGGGATGACTTTGCAATCATGGTTTCTACCCCAGTATATTTTCCTTACTAAGAAGAAGTCTATTTGAGTTGCATGTTGGCTTCTCTTGTATGTGAACTTGTGACCATCTCTCTTTCTGAACCATGTGTTGTTTACTATCTAGGCATTTGCCAGACAGAAGTCTAGAATGGCCTCTCCTTCTATATTCCTGTTGCCCCACCCATGTGGACCCAGGCAGTCCTCATATCCTGCTCTGTCTGTCCCAATATGTGCATTCAATTCACCCATTATAAACACCAATTCATGTTTTCCTGCTTTATCTAGTGGGTTCTGCAGCTGCTGTCTGAATGCACTATTTTCCTCACTATCACAACCCTGCAGTGGGGCTGAGATTGAGAATACTGCTCTATCGTTATATTGGAGTCTGATTGCCATGAGTCTATCATTAATTCTGCTGATATCCCTCACTGCCTTCTGAAGCCTCTCTCTCACCTCATTTCCTACACCATTTCTAGCCTGTCCCCCTCTTGAGTAGTAGCGTCTGAACCCCAAGCCAAGTGGCTTTGCTGCACTGCTCTTCCATCTTGTCTCTTGGATACATAGGATGTATCACCCTCCGTATCATCATGTCATCCACTTCCAAGTTCCATCCTGTCAGTGAACCTACATTATGCCTTACCAGCTGTCTGTATTCATTGTATATATATATATATATATATATATATATATATATATATATATATATATTTTTTTTTTTTTTGTCTTTTACCAATATGTGTTTACATTGATTGCATGCAGTTGGTAAGGTTTAGAAAAGGCAACTGCAATACAAAATTGGTGATATATATGGCAAAATGTGGTGCATGCACCAGCTACTATATAGGTAAAACAGAAAGAAGCTTCAGGAAGCGCATATACTATCATATTTATAGTATATCTAAAAAAGATTCTACTAATGCATTATCCAGACATGTTGAGAAAATGGAGGTTAATCACAAATTCAAATTTGCCATATTGGATATTATACAGAATGATCTTAGAGAGGTGATTCTAAGAAAATATTAAATTACAAAGAAATATGGTGGCAGCTATTTCTGGATGCAACAAACCCTATGGGAATAAATGATTTTATATCATGTAAGCCCATCTTGGAGATGAATTTGAGACAAAACAAAACAAAATAATAACTATATAATATATTTGTTAATAACTGTCTTCAAAAGGGAAACATCTGTATGATAAATAGTTTTTCCAAAGACAGTAAATAATACATTATGTCTGACATGGTAACAAACAGCGATGCATTCATATGCTTGTGTGACAATTTTATGAATTAGTTTTAATGATTATTCTTATTTTGGATGCATTTAGTGTTGTAATTTATTTACATATATACAAAAAAATTTTAATAATATATTTAATATTTTGGAATTATGTATTTCTGGTTTAAACCATTCTTATTGCAAACTGGCTCAAGGACAGAACCCACATGGTTAGAATTGCTGGAGCCATGTCAGACTCCAAACCAGTTACAAGTGGCGTCCCACAAGGCACAGTCCTGGGACCTCTCTTGTTTGGTATATATTTCTCTGAGGTACAGGCCAACACGGAAGGACCGTGGCTGAGTTCACAAATGACTGCAAACTGGGTGCCATAATCGACTCTCCAGCCGACACAAGCATCCTCCAAAAGGGCCTCATAGAAACAGACAACTGGTGCCAGAGCCATGGCCTCAAGCAAAACTCCACAAACTGTATAGTTATCCCCTTTGGCAAAAACAAAGTGCCCACAAATTACCACATAGGTGGTAATCCATTAAGTACAGAAGAAGTAATTAGGGAGCTGGGGACCCAAGTTGATAGCAATCTCTCATTTGACAACCACATGGCCAAATTGGTTAGAAAAACATTTTATATAGCCCACCTAATCATGAAGGGATTCACATCTAGATCAGGGGAGGTCATTGTGCCTCTTTACTCATCCCTCATCAGGCCCATAATTGAGTACAATGCCCCTTTTGGGATGTACCTTACCAGACACCTGCAGCAACTGGAAAGACCCCAAAAGTACCTTGCCAAGAGGATCAAAGGGCTCAAACAGATGCCATATGCTGCCCGGTTAAAGAAACTCCAGCTCTACTCAGTGGCATACCGCCTGCCCAGAGGCGATCTGTGCCTGATGTATAAAGCCATTTCCAACCCGGAATTAATGGACATGCTGCACCTCAGAAAATCCAAATCCCATCGAGCTACGCGCTCGAGAGACTTGAACCTTAGCACTGAAATAAATAGGACATGCTGGAGGGACAGATTCATAACCCAGAGGCTCCCTTCACTCTGGAATAAAATCTCAGTACAGGTTAGGCAGAGTCCCTCATTGACTCTCTTCAAGAGGAATCTTGATGAGTGGATGGGAGATAGTAGGTTTACCCCGGGTATCACTTCTGTGTCACTGTTAGACAGAGGCACAGTATACTAACCTCGAAAAAGGGCATAGCAAAATTAATTTAAAATGGGTGGCGAAAGCCAAACACACTCTGGCTAGGCTTATAAATGCCCTAGGGCAGATAGCCTAGTATGAACCTATGAACCTATGAACCTATGAACATATTTGTTAATCAGGCATGCCCACTGGGCACAGACCCTTCTCAGGAGCAACACTGGAGCAATATCTGCTTAGGTGACTTGCTCAGGATCACACAGAAGCCAAATGAAGATGAAAGTAGTTAAACCCTGTATCATGGGAACAACAGCTCACAGATTTAATCCTCAGCACAACTGCCAGGCTAGCCAATGTCTCACATATTTTCCCTTCTGAAAAAATAGGAATTCCTTACAGAAGAAGTGCCATCGTATATGTAGACTATTTGACAAACAGCCTGAACCAGTTGTCTCTCCAGGAAGCATCTACTGATTATGTCCTGAAGAGAAAATGCCTTATAGTTACATGGCAAGTGCACCCATGGCATGACTTTGGTGTATAGCGTAAGCAAAATCTGATACCATTCCATGTTGATTTATGAATACCTTCTGATGTTATCATTCATTTTTTACTTTTGCCCTTTAATGGTGCTATGAACACTTACATTATTTCAGAATTATGTATGCTTTATTTGTATTCTGGATTTACAGACTGCAGTTTTTGGAATCGGCCAAGGAATGTTTATGCACTTGATGTAAGTTCTTGTTTTGAGCATAAATTATTTCCAAATGCATCCCAAACAGATGTAGTAAGCACAACTTTTCAGGCTTTATATCAGTCTTCTAGTTATGTGAGACAAGTCAGAAGGAAAAAAAAATAGGTACCAGTAATTGGGAGCATGACAGTCTTAAGTATACACCATGGAATTAGTTTTTTGCACAGGTTGCCTAATTCAGTTAAAAAAGCAAAGATTAATAAATAAATGAAACAAGCCTGACAAGTATAATCTGCTTTTGTGGCTTCACAACATTATAAAAAGTGTTTTAAGGATTTCACAAGACTTTATTAACTCCCAGTGCAGAGTTTGTAAATCACTTGACTTAAGGTATCAAGATTGGGAATAATTGGTTAATATAGCATTTGGTGATTTTATGACTTTTGAAAATACGGTAAAATATAATATCAAAGGGAAGAAATCAGCAAGTAGAAATCCATAAAGCACCACCTGCCATCTTTTAATGAAGAATGTAATGTAAACATTGAGCACAGGAAAAAGGCAAAATAATGTGTTGACGTATTAATTCTAGAAAATATGATGCATTTGGGCATATTTTAAATCAGCACAGATTTGCAAAGCAAATTATTTAATCTATGCTGCAAAGAGCCTTTAACAGAAGCAAAATATATCAGTGACCCTTGCTCCCGCCCAACACTGACAGGCACACTGCAGCCTTTGGCAATCCTAAACTGGTCCAGTGAGCATCTGTTTTATTTATTAAACCCTCTGTTTGACAAAATATCAGCAAAGTACATTCAATATAGATCAGTATTCAGTTTATATATTCACTTTGTCAGTCTGCATAATGCAAGTTATTCCACAGATAAAATTTAACTTACTACAGCCTGTAAAACACTAGCTAACATTGTTATTAGTGGAAAGATAGAGGCAGCTGATAAAGGTGTTTAGTATAATGGCTAAGGTCTTCTCCAACAAATGACAGCTCTGGTTGTCACATTGCAGCCATATGTAATCTTAAACTAGTCCATTTGTGGGTTATTTGTATGTAAATTAGAAGGGCTACAAACTACCACAGGAATGCAAGTCTGGGCTTTTTAAGATTCTCACAGATCAATAGCCTAGTAAGTGCATATGAATGTATGCATTATTTTTCATTTCCCACTAATCATACCAGTATACTTAGTCCTCATCAGACCCATCATGGAGTATAGTGCCCCGTTCAGTATGTACCTGACCATACAGATACAGCAACTGGAACATCCACATAGGTTCCTTACAAAAAGAATACAGGAAGTAAACACAATGTCCTACACTGATCACCTCAAAGTCCTGTCTCTTTGCTCAGTATCATACAGACTTCTGAGAGGTGATGCCTGGACCATGTTTTGGTGAACCCTTTGCACATCCGCCAAACAAACAGCATCAGAACTACTAGATTAAAAGACCTAAATTTTACTTGAAACATAAATAGTACATATTAAACAGACAGATATGTTTCTCATAGGCTCCCAAACCATGTGAAGCAGAGGTCCTTCCTATCCCTATTTAAGTTCAAGTTGGACCAATGGATGGGTAATTGGAAATTAACCCCTGGTCTGGTGCATACGTCCGAGAGACAGAAGCAGTCAGTAAATCACCCCATATATAAATCAAATTTGTGGGTCATATTTGGGTTGCATGACTAGGCTTATAATGGCCCAAAGGGTCAATGGCCTAGTATATAGCTATGAACCCCTGAACTTCTTACAATAGTGGATATGCTGTGATCAAAGGACAGTTCCCAGAACCTTGATTATGGGATCAACATTCAGGGATGTGTTGTCAATGTAATAGTTACAAGAGAACTGATGTGTGCAAAGGAAATATTTATACATTTCTTGCCTTTTAGTTTTAGTCCATGGTTTTGACTCTAGCTATTTGTTTGGAAAATGTCCTCTTGAAGGGTTTTGGTGTCCTCTGGAGAGATCATGATGGCACCAAATATACAGTTGTTTGCAAACTTGGTCAGCCATAAACTCTTACCATTTGCTTTGACCTCCAAGAAGTAAATGCCAACGCAGAGTGGCCCAAGGACTGACTCCAAGGTTTACCTCTAACACCTCTAGCGACAGGTCTTTTGGAGGCGGTAGATCTGCCTGTCCTAAAGTCCTGGTCTCCATTTCTAAGCCAGTTTGCTACCTGAAGAGTTACATAGGGATTTACATTTAGCTGGGAGAGGTTATCTATAATACCTGAGTGTGGGGTGTTGAATGCCTTTATAAGCTCAACATATGTGGTGTGTATTGATTTGTCCTTATCTATTCCTTCAATAACCTTCTTGGAACAGTTCAGTAGGTTAAGCAAGGCTCTGTCTTGATAAATCTGACCTGGTTTGGTTAAAGAATTTGCAGGTTACGTATTCCCTCATCTGTTAACTCCATAATGATCCTTTCCATATCCTTACAGATGAGGCTGGTAAGGCTTCTGGGTCTATAATTAATGTGGTCCATTGATAACGCACCTTTGTGTACGGGGGTGACTGTTAATTCCCTCCATTCATCCAACATGAAGCCTGTCTGGAGGATAATATTGAAAAATATCTGTAGGGGATCAAGACATGTTTCAGACTGACCAGTAGGCAGCCTGGTATGTCCCCCCACACACACACACATGCACACAGAAGTAGTGTTATTAGCCTTGGATAGCACCTTGTGTACTTATTTTGGGGAAATTTGAGAGGGGTTGTAGATGCAGGCATGTGATCTAGAAATACAGGAAAGGAGAGGGGGTGAAGATTGAAATACAGTTGTCTGCTAGTAGGATGGCTGTATCCTCTTGGCCTGATTATGTGCTATCATTTACTATTTGCTCTGCCAGAGCTGGGTATGATTTTGGAGACTTCTAACATGGTTAAATACCACTTTTTGGGTTAACCTTTGCCAGGGTGGCTATTTTTACCTCTTATCTGGCTTTGAAAGATTTGATAAGAGTCTGAAGTTCCTTGTTAGTTTAGCAAGGGTATTGCTAGCATCTTGACAGTTAAATTTATTTTTGCATGTAATGAGTTTTTTCATTTATTAATTAGGCCTGTTTATATTAGGGCTCCACTTTGGTAGGGGCCACATGAGTGTATACACTATTCACTTGTGCAAAGAGTTTGCTTGTAAAAGATTCTGCATAAGGCACATTTGAATTTAGCCAGATCATTATTCAATTTCAGTAAATTAGCCCTGGCATAATCTCTGAATACTGAGACATTAGAAGATGCTTCTTGCTTCAGTTTTAATGTAAATGGGACTAACTTGTTGCCTGATTTGACCAGGGAGGAAGTTGCAGTTGGAGGAGAGCAAAGGTGATCCATATTGGTAAGGACCTTATCCAGTATTTTATAGCTCTTGGTAAAGATGCAGACTAAATTTCTGAGAATATATGTTTGAAGACAGATAAGTCTCCCAAGTAATGGATTGGAAGCTGAACTGTCCTAAGAGAATGCTGTTTGGCTTAATGCATAGTGACTCCATACTAGTTTGGTAGGAGGCACAGGCTGAGGTGGACATAGTGGGGGTCCTATAGTTAGCTGTGATATGGTAAGGGGTTTTGGTAATAGTAAGTTCTCTGCGACAATGCATTTATCAATGTTTTCTAGTGTAAAGAGTGCTTGTAATTAACTGTTTGCTCAGTTATTAGTTCCTTTGTTACATTCTGGAAAACAAAATCTGAAATAAGCTTTCAGGCTGTTAGGCTATAGTTGCACTCGGTAGCGCAACAAGGGCGGGTGAAGGAGTGGCACAAATAGGGGATGCTGGTTGCAACCACCTTGTACTAGAGGACACAACTGGGAGATGCCAATTAATTGTTAGTACAGTGCCAGTATTCATTTCTGCACCAGCATTTCTGAATGAACTTCGGTACAGCATTTCTGCTGTACTGTGTGTGGTAAACATTGTAGCAAATGGCTCACTACAGTTTAAAAGCAGCAGAAGTCCTGAACTGAGGGGCAGTGTGCAGAAACATAAACTGGCTGCAGTAGGAACGACATTGTCTTTAATACCAATAAGTGCATCACGGTATAAGAGCACGGCCCTGGGCGATCGATGCGTCAGCTACAGCTCTGGCTGCATTCAGCTTGGTTACAGAAGAGTAAGTTTTATTTGATTCATCGAAAAATAGGACTTGGATCTTGATATGAAAGATTTTAGGAAAGGAACTGTATATGTGGTAATTGTGATAAATTTCCATATCCTAGTACGTAAATGTCCTACATCAATCACAACAAGTAACAGTAAGATGTAAAATATATGCTCAAACTGCAAGGAAATGTCTATACATTTCAAAGTAGAATCTGTAATATATAGTTCACTCAGTCATTAGTCTATTCACTATCTTCTGGATACCAGAAGTAGAAATAAACCTTTAGCGTATTTGAGGTTATACAAGAATAGAAGGGCTTTTCATTTCTTTATCTATTTATTGCATTTCTTTACAGAGAATGTCCCATGGGGCCATGCAAGATGTCTTTTTAGTGGACTCTTGAGGAGAAATGCTCCATAAACATGAAATGGTTATACCATGCTGTACATTATAGTTGAGCTAGCATGATAATTAGGTAAAAGATATGTCGGGTAAACAATTTTTTAGTTATATAAAGACATACAAAAATATATACATCATACATAATAAACATCTTACGGTTAGTTAAACATATTACAATGCGAAGTAGTCAGTAAATGTCAAAAGCAGTTTAACACTTCCGGGTCCCAAAGTAGCAGCAATGTCATAGTTTCCAAAGTAGTACTGCTTTGATCATTAGGAAGGTAAATGGCATAAAGGCAGTTGATGAGAAAGAGAACTTGAAAATTAAATAAAAAGGGGATGATGTAATTCGAGTAGACTAGTCACTACTGATGGTAAGGAGAAGGAGTAGCCTATTACTCAGACAAGATTGAACACTTGAGCTTCAGTTACCCAAAGTTTAACCCATCAACGAGCAGAATTCCTCAAAAGGAAATCACTATTGGCAAGCTGTGCCAGAAGTGGTTCCCTTTTGGGGACAGTTTTCCACTTCTTTGAGTTGGTGGAATCATGCAGTTGGTATATATAAGGTCAGGGGGTATTGGGGCTGTTCCTCCACATTGGGGGTGCAGGAAGGCTTCCCCCTTCCCCTCCAAAAACACTTGAAAAGCTGTTTTTTGGCAGATTTTATTTGGCAAACATGTTTTGGGGACTTTTGATCCTTACTGCATTCAAGTGGAAGGAAGAAAGAGAGAGGACTGAGCAAATAGGAAGTGAAGATAGGCCAGTTGGGATAGAACAGTGACATAATCAAGCACTTGGGAGATGCACATGGGGGTTTCTCTTAAAGCTATGATTATGGTCTATTTCTGTAAGTGGGCTGTGCATGCTGTTCCAAATCTAGAAGATGTAATTGGAGTAGAGAGCATCGCCTGATAAGTTCTAGGATTTAATTTGTTTAGCCAGGAATTTATCTTTAGAGTGAAGAGGTCCGCTGGGTTTATAGCACTGCAGGAAGGTAAGCAGGGAAGAGTATTCTTCTGGGTGGTGAAGTATGGAATAAGAAGTTTTTAGCTGAAGGAATTTAAGATAATTTGGGAATTTCATGCCCTGTATTTTTTTTTTTTTTTTTGAGTTGAGAGTGTAAGGCACAGATTTTGCTATTAGGCAAATTGGCAATTTTATTTTAGCATTCTTCAACATTTCCTAGAGAAAGTTAGTAAGAATAAGGGAAGTATATTGGAGTGCTGGAAGGAAAAAAGCATGTACAGTATATTTCTGACCTAGGCCAGTAAGAAATGGTTTGACTCTTCCAAGCCTTTGGTGAGTTTTCTGTATGACGTTATGCATGTGAATATCAAACTTGATCTTATCATCAGTTGTTACACCAAGTAAGTTGGTGGTGGAAACTTGCTCAAGTTTAATGATTTAAGCAGAAAAAAATATTAAAACAATGTGAGTTTTGGAATGTTTTTTACTGAGAAAGAGGTTCAGTCTAGTTTTCTTTAGCATTAAGTGTACGGTGAGCACTATCTATCCTCTGTTCTACCGATGAGTAGGATTCCTGAGTAATGGTCTGTAGCTGTCCCAAGCAGGGGGCAGAGTGGATGATGTGTAACATTATAAAGCTTATTTATGTATATATTGAATAGCTGGGATCCAAGAATGAACCCTTGGGGGCACCTATAGATACTACAAGGAAGGAGGACCATGTGTTTTGCTACCTTACTGTTTGGATGTGTTTGGCCCATGATAATGTTGTTTGAGATAAGTTAAGTTTTGCTAGGGTTTGAATCAGTTTTGGGTGAGGAACAGTATCAAATGCCTTGGTGATGTCTAAAAAATGTCTGTGACTTGTTTTCCAGCATTATGATGTTGGTTGACATTGCCTAAGATATCAGAGCAGTAGCAGTGCTATGTTGAGGGTGGAAACCTGATTGGTAGATGAGAGGAGACTGTTGCTGAGTAGATAGAGTATTTGACTGTCCATTCAACTTTCTGGGATTTGTTAGAGAGAAGGAAGTACAACTGTGGGTCAATAGTCACCTAGGTCAGCAGAGTGACCTCCCTTATGTGGTGATACAATGCATGATTGTTTCCAATCCAATCAGCTTAAGTTTGCTTCAGCAAAAAAAAAAGGACCTAAATCATGTTGTTTTAAAGTTCTATGAAAAATATTTTTCTGGTGATTGTGATGGAGTTCTAGATTGCAGGACCAAGTCTCGTTTATTTTATTTGTATGTATTTATTTATTTATTTATTTACATTTGTTAACCAAGAAAGTCCGACTGGGAAAATACCCATTTTCAGTGGCAGCCCAAGGAGAAAAGCTCCACGTAAAGTTGTTGTTGTCTTTCGGCTTTTCCTGGTTAGGGGTCGCCATAGCAGAACTCCGGTCTGCTAATGATTGGCAGTAGATTTACACGGTGCCGAGTTGCCAGCTCGACACCCAACCTTCAACGAAGGCACGCCCATTCATGCATGTCCTTTGGAACGCCACTCGACCCACGGGGAGGACATGCAGACTCCACACAGAGGGCACTCCCTGCACACTAGCTGAGAATCGAACGAGAGAACCTCTTGCTGTGAGGCAACAATGCTACTGCTGCACCACCACGGATAGTAAAAAGAAAAATACATAAAATACAGTAAATAGTGCTACATCATATTACAGAGATGATCATTATTTGGTTACATATTTATAGAACAAATTTATACAATGGTTACACGAATTGAGAGAGGCATAATAGTATGTTTAGCAGTAGAAGCAGAATGGGGTGTACAGAGATGAGAAACAGGAATGGATTATGTATTATTCTAGTAGTGGGTTAAAGCTGTGTTTTAGTACTAGGTAACACTTTTTAGTTTATAGTTAGTAGTTCCCTCAGAAGTTATTAGAATTGTAAAAAAAAACACTTGTGCATTGTACACAGGGGTGGGAGGCAGTATTATCATATCTCATTGCATGAGCAGAGCCAGGTGTTTACAAAGTGATTTTTAAGCAATTTTTTTTTAAATTTGGAGGTGTTTTCTACTGATCTGATAAGAGTCTGGTAGTCCATTCCACATTTTAGCTACATGGCTGGAGTAAAGTGAATCTCGTGCAGTGTTTTTAGTTTTGGTAACTGTTAGTAAGGTTTTACTGGTAGAGCGAAGTGAGCAGTTGATGGTATAGGGTGGTATTATGTTTTGAATGGCTGGTGTCTTATAAGGATGGTGAAGTATTTTGTGAGCCATTGTTAGTTGTTTATGAGCAAGTGTGTAGGGATGTTTTAACTAGGAGACTTCTTTGCTATGTCGTTATAATATATTTCAAGCTTTACAAGATCTGTTTTCCTTAGATTAGTGAGTATGGGGGAGGCATAAAGGAGGGTGGAGAGGAGATGGCCTCTAGCAATGGATATTCTGGTATTATTAGTTAGGAATTGTTAATTTTTGTAACAGGTTCCAGGTTTCTTTGTGTACCTGTTTGACAGTTTGTGCTATGTGTTGATCGAATCTCATATTGTTATCAGTTACTACGCCCAGTAGTTTTGATTGTGCATCTGATGTAATTATTGTGATATCAGAAGCAGTGATGAAGAAAGTGGGAGGGGGTCAGAGGCGCTGGAAGGCTGAAAGATCATAAGTTTGATTTTACTAGGATTTAAAATGAGATGAGCATTCACTGAGCCAAATTTTGATAGAGGTAAAGGATTTTGTGTAATGTTTTGGAGCTGTCATGTAAGACTAACCAGTGTTTGACTTCCTGCCATTATACTGTCGTTTGTCACAGTGCATATTTAATTAATTTATATTCTGTGATTCATTTGTAGCATGTAATTCATTTATATTGTGTAAGCAGCAATACTTGTGTACTTGCATTGGACTGGGTAAGTTGCAATGTCAAAGACACAGTAGCTCTGGATTTAGAGCTGTGGTCTTTCAGTGAAAGGGGAGAGTACATCAGGTTATTAACTGCATGGCTGGATGACTTATGTGTCTCAGTCAAGACAAACATTGACTATAACCAACTAGAGTTAAACAATGCATGAAGTTGGTAAATTACTTTCTGATAAGTTCTCCACAAACAAATTCAGTTGGTCCACACTCCCCTCCCATAGAAAAAAATGTCATCTATAAATCTTTTATAGTATTTCATAAGGAAAAAAACAAGCAAATGTACCAAAATGTGTGGAGAACTTAAGAGAAAGTATATTTTTTTTTAATTTGTCATTGGGAACCATGGTGATGCAGTGTCTTTTTTGGACATGAATATTTCCATTGACAGAGTCAATAATTGTTTCAAATCTTCCATCCATAGGAAAGCTACCTTCAGGAACAACTACTTCCAATTTGAAAGTTCCCACCCATTTTTCATGAAACGAAATGTACTGAGGAGTCAATTTATCAGAGTGTCCAGATTAACCAGTAATAACCTGGTGTTTGAAAGTGAATGTGATTTTCTCTCCCTTCTATTCACACAAAAGAATTACCCTTTGTCTTTGATTAATTCAGCCAGGAACCAAGTTACTGTAGATAGACTCACCAAATTTAAACCAATAATTACATATGTTTTTACTCCAACACATAATATACACAAACAAATGATGGATTCTTCCCATACACTTTTCTTTAACCATGTGTAGGGACTTAAATAACCTTAGGCATGTTTTGCTAAATAACTGGAAGATTTTACTATGTGACCCGAACATTAGAACTATTCTAGGTACCGAACCCATGTTTTCTTATAAGAGAACCAAGACCCTGGAAACATTCTTTGAAAACAAAGATAATCAATTTCAGTTTGCTCCTACCATCAAAGTTTCGAAACTCAATGGAATGCATAAATGTGGGAAATGTGTATGCTGTAAATACATTCTTGAAGGTGATTCATATACTTTTACACATTGTAATGTCAAAGCGTCATTCAAAGAAGTGTTTGACTGTAACTCTAGCATGGTGGTGTATTGTGCAGTCTGCTCAACTTGTTCAAGTTTTTACGTTGGTAAAACTGTCCGTAGGTGGAGTGACAGAATAAAGGAGCATTATGGTGCCATAAGGAATAATGACCACATGAACACTCTCAGTAAACACAGTGCCTTGTGCACTGATTTTGGGTTTTTTAAGTTCATAGTATTGGAACAGATTAAACAGTTCTTTGGAGATTTGGATTGTAAATTGCAGTTACATGAATTGAAATGGCAGTTGTGGTTGAAAGCAGATTTTTTTCTAGGTTTCAATGAGTCTCTCAACCTAAAATGTGCCTTGAAATGGTTCCAATGATTGTGCTAATGGTTGGCATGGTGTCCTTTGCATTTCAATGTGACAGTTTATAGTTTTGTATATATCTGTATATATATATATATATATATATATATATATATATATATATATATATATATATATTAAACTGTTCATCATTTTTGGCCGATCACACACACGAATAGATCCAGCAACCTCTTATTGTACACACATCACTTTTTGTACATACAACAGTTCATATTGGGTGACTTTTTTGTTCATTTGACAGTCTTTGGCTATGACATTCTTTATTCAGTAGCACACTATTGCATATGCATCCTTGCTATGTTTGTTGCTATTTACTACTGGCTAGTTTATGTACTTTAATATTCATGAGCTATGTTTGTTGTTATTTACTACTGGCTAGTTTACGTACTTTAATATTCATGAGCTATGTTTTGCTATATTATGCTTCTATCCCTTGACATATGATCCATTCTGCTGAAGTTCCGATAACTATTAAAAGGGACGAAAGCTTAAAGAATCACTGTGGTCTGAATTTTTTCTTTCTTATTTTTTATTTTTTTCAAAACAGCTATTGGAAGTTTTTGATGTAGATATATATATATATATATATATATATATATATATATATATATATATATATACATATATATATATATATATATATTTTTTTTTTTTTTTTTCATTCAGAATGACTTGCACAGTCTGTCCCTGGTTAGCACAGAGTGACAGCTGTGAGTTGGCATAAGACTGCAGTACATTATTAAGGGTAAAAATATTGCAGAGAGTAGCCAAGGACAAGGCAATGGCTAGCATTCAGTCTATATGGGAGTACGAAATGTGCAGGTAGCCTCTCTACTTTGTTTTCTGAATACAGAGATTTTCTCTGTTGGGATATTGTAACTTGACTGTATAAGTTTTATTCATGAGGGTTTGCAGTCTTTATGTGTGTGGGGGTGATTGACACAAGGGACAGTTGATACAGGTTATATTTAATGTAAGGGATCAGGTTTCTTTTTCATATCACATGCACTCCTCCTTGAATTGCACTCAGCTGACATAAGTTATATACACATCAGTTTCTGTCATGTTTATCAGATGCATGACGGTATTACTTCACTGCAATTGTAAAGAAGTAGCTTTTCATCTGTGTGAAGCTGATGACTTTTGTCAGACAGTCAACAAAAGGGTCTTAATATCTTAATATTAATGCCATATTCTGTCAGTAGAGGGTCAGCAATAAGGTCACTAATTAGAAAATAGGTAACTGAGTCATGAGCATCTGGAGTGCTTATAGCTGGATGGTCATTATGCAAGACAAGCTTGCATTTTTTGGACTTTACTGTCAGTGCTGTAAAGGGAACTATGAACAATAGTGATTACAACAAAGAACCCTGAGAGAAGTACTTTTTGGTTGTAATCAGTTGGCTTGAGCACAGCTGTCACTCTGAAGTACTGGCTTTCAGACTCTGTCAAAATGAGACTCTTAAAAACAGAAGTTATTTAGTCTCTTTTATTTATCAAAAAAAGTAATTTGGAACTAACTTTGCTATTTATGAAATGCCACTCTAAAGCATCTTGACTGAGGGTACACTGACGGTGTAGGATTTAGATCCTATCTGTGTAATTTTGAAAGAACAGTGTGGGAAGCAGAACTGAAGCTATTGCTGAATGGGATGACGAGTGTTCTCCTTAGTTCAGAAGTATCCACATCTCTGTGTAATAATCAAGGAGCAAAAAGCACAGGTGACATAATTCATGCTTTGTACCACAGAAATGGCAACAGCTACAGAGTTTTATAAACTGTGTGTGGAGACCGGTTGCTGGAAACATTTAGATTCATGGGAAAAGAGAGATGAACTTGTAGATGCAGAAAGTTGAGGAGGGGTAATTTTATGTGTGGGAACAGCTGAAACCAGCACGTGTGACAAACTGGTCTGACAACAAACTGATTCCTACACAATAGTGCTTCATTACCTAGATCTAAATTTGCCTAGGGTGTGACTCTGGGTAAGTCACTTAACCAGGCTGCGATAGTCTCCTCTGTGATCACCTGGATGTCATGCTTAATAACAGTTTGAGTCTGTTTTAGAAGAGCAGCAGTTAAGCAGCTGAGAGGAGTAAATTTCATGTGTTGAGACTTTTAGATCGTAGCCCATCTGATCCAGGACTACAGAAGTTTATGATTTTCTTTAAAAGCTTTTTTTTGTCCTTCAGGTTGATGCCCCATTTGGGATGTACATTACTCGACACCTGCTACAACTAGAAAGACCCCAAAAGCACCTCACCAAGAGGATCAAGGGACTCAAACAGATGCCCTACGCAGTTAGGCTAAAGAAACTCCAGCTCTACTCAGTTGCTTACCGCCTACTCAGAAGCGATCTGTGCCTGACGTATAAAGCCATGTCCAACCCAGAATTAATGGACATGCTCCACCTCAAGAAATCCAAATCCATCAGAGCTACACGCTCCAGTGACTTAAACCTCAGCACAGAAATAAATAGAACATGCTGGAGGGACAGATTCATATCGCAGAGGCTCCCCTCACTCTGGAATAAAATCCCAATCCATGTCAGACAGAGCCCCTCAATGACCCTCTTCAAGAAGAATATTGACGTTTGGATGGGAGATCGTAAATTTACCCCTGGGATCTCTTCTGTGTCACTGCTAGACAGAGGCACGGTAAACTAACCTTAAATGGGCTATCGTCTGTGACCTACTATACAGAGGCACAGTCAACTAATCTAAGGAGGGTGGCGAAAGTCAAACACACTCTGGCTAGGCTTGTAAATGCCCTAGGGCAGATAGACTAGTATCAACCTATGAACTATAGAACTGGAAATGGGTTGGAAGCCAAATACCTGATAATTTCTTAGTATTTAACATAGTTGAAATGGCTAAAAAAAAAATGACAAGGTAAAGTGTAGAACTTATCTGCTACTGGGATCACAGTTTCTCACTAACTAGGCGGATATTGCCGGTCAAGTGGTTTATTTACTTTGAAAATGAATTAAGACAATATATTTCAAACTTTCATGTGGTTTTACAAAGGTTGCCTTTGTTCTCACACTTGTTTTCTTCTCATTTCCCAGAATAGCAATGATATTCCAATATTACTGTATCTTATGGCAAGACAGATACTCAAAGTACCTCAGTCACTGGCTTAGAATATATGGTTTCCCACATTTTGAATTAATTAACTTAATTTAAAAAGCACACACACACACACACACACACACACACACATATATATATATATATATATATATATATATATATATATATATATATGTGGGTCTACTTCATAACACTGAAATTTCATAAATTTGAATTTCATAACATTGAGACCATAACATCGAAAATTCAAAATGGTGAAAATCCAAAACATTGAAAACTCAGAACATTGAAAGTGTGCTTCATAACATTGAAAACTACATTGCAAAAGTAAATAAGATCCCCTCCAACTACAACAACACCTCACTAACAAATACACTTTCTAATATATTTCTGCAGGGGGGCAAACTGCCTGCACCCCCATGTGGGAGGATCTACCCCCGACACCACCCAGTACATTAAATATACCAACTCCAATATTGCACTACAGTGGAAAAAAGTTAATTTCCTAACCTCAGTGTATGTGTGATACAGTGAGGTTAGGAAATTAACTTTTTTCCACTGTAGAGCGATCTTGGAGTTATTTACTTTATGGCAGGGGTGCAGGGGGGCTTGCTCCCCTGCAGAAACATAGTAGAAAGTGTGTTTGTTAGTTAGATGTTGTTATAGGTAGAGAGGATGTTATTTACATATGCATTGTAGTTTTCACTGTTATGAAGCACACTTTCAGTGTTCTGAGTTTCCAATGTTTTGGGTTTTCAGTGTTTTGGGATTTAGATGTTTTGGTCTCAATGTTATGAAATTCAGCATTATGAAATGTCAATGTTATGAAGTAGACCCATATGTGCATATACATATATATATATATATATATATATATATATATATATATATATATATATATATGGGTCTACCTGATAACACCAACACTCCAAAACACCGACAACGAAATAACCGACAAGAAAAAAACGAAAAAAAAGTTCAAAAACATGAAGCTTCACATACCCGACAAATCAAAATCCCAACAATCAACAAAACAAATACCTTTCCCAAAAAACACACACACAACACAAGCACACCAAAATCCTTACAAACCTACACTAAACATTACATACACAACTATCTATGCACTAACCTTAACCCAAACCCTATCCCTAAGGTCCGTCACTATCGAATACTTACCTTACCTGCACCCTAACCCTAACTCACTTAATCCACCCCTAACCCTCAAGTCCGTCAGTATCGCACACTTACCTTACCCACACCCTAACCCTAACTCACTTAACCCGCCCCTAAACCTGAACTCTGTCACTATTGCACACTTACCTGACCAGCACCCTACCCTAACATCCATCACTATCACACACTTACCTTACCCACACCCTGAACCCTAACATCCATCCCTATCGCACACTTACCTTAACATGTCGTTGTTCTCAGCATCGGGATTCTCAACTGTCGGTCTTCTCCGTTGACGATCTTCTGGTGTCGGTGTTCTCGTTGTCGGCGTTCTGCAATTTCTGCGTTTTCAGGTTGACCCATATATATATATATATATATATATATATATATATATATATATATATATATATAGGGTCTATATCATTTCAACGAAACAGCTCATCATCGCATACCACAACCTTGTACTTCTAACCACAAAATCTACAAACATTGAAAGCACAGGACAGTGATTTTTTTCCCTGGGATAAAATTCATTGTTTCGAGGAACACACACACAACACAAGCACACCAAAAAAACAGCAATCCACACACATACACTTAAAATCCTACATCTAACCCTACAATAAACTGTACATACAGTACTATCTATCCACTATCCTTAACTCAAACCCTAACCATAAGTTCCATCACTATCGCACACTCACCTCACCCGCGCCCTAACCCTAACTCACATACACCACCCTAACCCTAACGTCCGCACAATATATATATTTTATATATATATATATATATATATATATATATATATATATATATATATAAAATCAATTTTAACTATACTACAGTGTTTAGATGCATACATCTTATACATTTCATATAAATGCATTAAGAATATTTGTATTGGACATAAAGATAGCCATCTTTTATTATTGATGAAGTGTTATTAGAGACATGATTTAGTTTTAATAAACTACCCATAATCTTCAGTGGATGGGGTGCCCACCAGATGGGCAATTATTTAAGCTCATGCTGTACATATGTTAATGGTGTAAATGTTTCAAAGTCAAACTTCTGTTAAGTTCATTGTCTCACTGAAAAACATTATAGTTAAGGGTAGAAATGTGTCTTATTTTGCATTACTAATATTTGTTATTTTACTAATCAAAATGCTTATAACCATAGATTTGAAAGATGCCCATCTAATATCAAAGTGGATGCCCTTATCTTAATATGAAACAACTGACAAATGGAACAACACTAGGATGTGATTTTCAACCCTATTTTGGAATATATATGGAATTTTTGTTACTATTTGGCTGTATAGTAAATTTCACGTGGAATTATAAACTGGAATTTATTCAATATCATATTTTTGAAAGCTATTAGAAAATAGGAACATTTCAATCCATAACCAGGATGCATGAAACAGTGAAATGAAACTGAACTCTTTCCCCAGTGGATGTAAAACAGGATAATCATCAAAAAGACTATATACATTCGTAGACTCTGCTACTGAGCATATAATAAGTTAACAACGGTCCAGGTTTACCCAGCAGACACCACAGAATTTAATTTCATCCCCACCTAAAACACAATACTAATTATTTAACCCAAATAAAACCTGAAAAAGTTGAAGGAAGAATCACTCTGTCATATCACAGTGCATATTCTGTATATACTGGAATCATCAGTAAGGATTGTCAAAAGAGTACACCAACACCTTCACTATATTAAACCTCCAAAGAATATCATTGTTAAACGCTAATTTGTTCAATGGGAAACCTTATTTAACCAGAATACCCATTCCAAACTATTTGTTCTTACCTAAAGCCAGTACGTTTCGTGATCATTTCTTTTTATACATATCAATATGAGATGCACAAATATGAGGTTCTTGAATAAAACATGTTTAGTTTTCATACTGCAAAATAAATGCTAAAAAAAGTTTCTTTGCAAGTACCTGTATGCCATACAAATGCAAGCGTGGAATATTTAATTAAATCATATATAAAATATACTACTTTTTATAAAGACATAATAATAATAATAATAATAATAATAATAATAACATATGCTTACCCAATTCCTTCTTTACATGTACAAAAATAATACAATATAGCAGTGTAGCATGATAACCCCTGTGCCATTTGAATAGTAATTTAATAAACCTTTGGCTTCTAATAAATGATATCTCATGATGATGCTAAATCTGAACAGGGTAAAGCTAAACATGCCTTGGAGCTAATGTTAATAACTCCTAAAACTTCCAGCAGTAAAGTTTTGAACTTTAGATATACTCTCCCACCCCCAGCCTATTCCCCCTTCACCTAAGCCCCAACAATGAAAGTATTTACAATATTTTTGTTTGGCCTACAAGAGTAGTCAGTGTCACATACAGCATACTCAGTACCTCAAACAACACATATCTAACATTAACATTTTATTTATTAAATTATTTATTTGACATTTGGTCACCGGGAAAGTCTGACTGGGTAAGGTACCCATTTCTTAGAGGAGGCCCAGGGATAAAAGCTCCAGTACATAGAAAAGAGAAACATTTTTACATGGGAAGTTCAACAACATAGCAAATAAAACATTTTTATAGGAGGCACAGCTATATAGCCATTAGAAAGGATTAGGAGAGAAATATACATTGCATGAATAGAGCATATTTTCTTTGAAACAGACAATATGATTAGACAAACATATTCATATATAATACAGAGATCCTCACCTATTGGTAGCCCTAGCAGAGGAAACATTTAGTGATAAGATAAAGTTCAGAAAGGTTGGCAGTGGGGAAGGAAAGGAAGAAGTAGGTCAGTGTGTTAAATAAAAACAATGATAACAACACAGGAGGCTCAGATGCAAAGGTTTACTAGTGTACACCAGGAGGCAAAAAAAACATACAAGTATAGAGTTTTGTCTGACATGATGCAGGAAGTACACAATTTTATATAGGTTTAACACTCAAGCTGTGCCCACCTTACTGACGTGGTTAGTCACAGGGCACCTACATCACTATGGTCTACAATATTCTATTCATAAGGAAAAGCTGATGTTATACATTTTAAAAGTTTTCCCATGGGAATAATACAGCCTTGCAAAGCACCTGGTCAGTTATAATGTCTTTCTGTAAATGTTACTCCTTCAAGGTTTCAGGCCTGCTCGAATACAATAGTTAGTTCAGTCTTGTAATACACTTCTTTGTTCTTGCAACATTACTTCAGCAGCTGTGTCTTATCTTGGTAACATTCACAAGGCCAATTATCCCAAAGGAAGGAAGAAGATTTTCAATGCTTTATACATTTAATTTCCTGACCCAGCAGATAATCATTAGTGAAAAACATAAGCTTGCTGAGCTGGCTACTGCCAGGGTCAAAGTTCAAATACACTGCAGCTCCAAGGCTTCAAGCAATTACATGTAAAATCATTCTTATTGCCATATTGTAAATAGAATAAAATGCATTATATACTTTTTGCTTTTTAACTAACACTTTATATGTGTTCAAATACATATTTTTCTAACACAGTGATTCAGTGGGAAGGTAGTAGGTTAATGCTTCGGCACAGAAGGTTAGTGATTTAATACAGTGTAGTAACAGAATGTAAGACGGGGAGGAAGGTGAGATTAGTGCTTGTGCACAGTGTTAGACATTATAGTGAGGTGATATATTGCAGAAGGTTCGTGATTTAATACAGTGTAGTAACAGGATGTAAGAGGGGCAGGAAGGTGAGATTAGTGCTTGTGCACAGTGTTAGAAGTTATAGTGAGGTGATATGTTGCAGAAGGTTCGTGATTTAATACAGTGTAGTAACAGGATGTAAGAGGGGCAGGAAGGTGAGATTAGTGCTTGTGCACAGTGTTAGAAGTTATAGTGAGGTGATATGTTGCAGAAGGTTCGTGATTTAATACAGTGTAGTAACAGGATGTAAGAGGGGCAGGAAGGTGAGATTAGTGCTTGTGCACAGTGTTAGAAGTTATAGTGAGGTGATATGTTGCAGAAGGTTACTGATTTAATACAGTGAAGTAACAGGATGTAAGACGGGGAGGAAGTTGAGATTAGTGCTTGTACACAGTGTTAAAAGTTATAGTGAGGTGATATATTGCAGAAGGTTAGTGATTTAATACGGTGTAGTAACAGGATGTAAGAGGGGCAGGAAGGTGAGATTAGTGCTTGTGCACAGTGTTAGAAGTTATAGTGAGGTGATATGTTGCAGAAGGTTAGTGATTTAATACGGTGTAGTAACAGGATGTAAGAGGGGCAGGAAGGTGAGATTAGTGCTTGTGCACAGTGTTAGAAGTTATAGTGAGGTGATATATTGCAGAAGGTTAGTGATTTAATACAGTGTAGTAACAGGATGTAAGACGGGGAGGAAGGTGAGATTAGAGCTTGTGCACAGTGTTAGAAGTTATAGTGAGGTGATATATTGCAGATGGTTAGTGATTTAATACAGTGTAGTAACAGGATGTAAGACGGGGAGGAAGGTGAGATTAGTGCTTGTGCATAGTGTTAGATGTTATAGTGAGGTGATATGTTGCAGAAGGTTACTGATTTAATACAGTGTAGTAACAGGATGTAAGAGGGGGAGGAAGTTGAGATTAGTGCTTGTGCACAGTGTTAGATGTTATAGTCAGGCGATATATTGGTGGTTTATAGCACAGATGGACTGCTTAATTGCTTTTACAACATAAAATTGGATCAGCGTACCAATATTACCTATCATATAAAGTAGATGATACGATTTAATACAAGCGCAGAGTTCTAGCACCATCATTAATTCATTTTTCCCATTTTCTACACAGAATGTGGGCATTATGTCAACTTTCTCCATCTGTCTCTCAATTCAGTGCTACTCTCCTATCTTCTTCGATAGCTATCCCTGACTGTCGCATGTATTCTCTAACACAATCCATCATCTCTTTGTTGTGCACCCTTATTTCTTCTTGCTTTCTTCCTGTCTCTCCTAAACCTTTTTCACAAGATTATCTTCTACCTTTCTTCACATGTACCCAAACAATTGTAATCCATTCCCTGTGAGTGAACCACAGTTATCTGCTCTCTAAAGGATCCCCTTCTAATATGTGAAATGTCATATCATCGAATTTTGTTTTCGTGAGATGAAAATCGTGAAATTGAAATACCTAAGTAGCGATATTTTCACAGGGCAAGTAAACACTTGTCCAACATGCTCTTTTCTACATTGTAGTGTGATCCTGGAGTAAGTGTATATATATATATATATATATATATATATATATATATATATATATATATATATATATATATATATATATATAGTTAGGGTAGTCCCCCTTGAGGGTGGCTTTTATTTACTCCAGTGTGTGTTTCATTGAAGTTTGGGCCAGTGTTTATTTGCCTTAGGAAAAAATTCACCATTCAGGTATTTTGTTTTCGTGATTTTCATCTCGTGGAGTTCATGGAGTACTAGGCTATTGACTCGGAGGCCCTTCTAAGCCTAGCCAAGAATTTTGGCCATGTTCCCACAAAGTAACTACCCATTTCTCATGTCCAGCAGGGACACAGTTGGGATTCCAGGTGTGTATTTTCTGTTTGCCATCCAGGTTCCTCTTAAAGAGGGCTAGAGAGGTACTATGCTTGACATGGCGAAGGAGTCTGTTCCATAGATGGGGGAGTCTCTGGGACAGAAATGTATCCTGCCAACAAGTTCTATTAATGTCACAAACCAGGTTGAGGTCTTGCGTGTGGATTACGTGAGTGGAGTTTGACTTACAGATATGCAGCAACTCCCTCAAGGCTGGGTCTGAGATGGCCTTGTATGCTAGACACTGCTCACCTCTGAGCAGTCTGTATAAGCCTATCGGTATAGGCCAGGTGCTTGAGATCCTGGATTTTCCTGGTCAGGAACCTCTGTGGTCTCTCCAGCTGCTGGATGTGCTTGGCAAAGTGCATACCAGGGGGGTGCATTGTTCTCTGTAATGGGTCTGGTAAGGGAGGAGTACAGGGTTATGACCTTGTTCCTGGATGAAATACCCTTACTTATGAGGTGGGCTATGTAGAAAGAAAGCCTTCTGTACAATGCAGGCAACATGATGGTCAAAAGTCGGGTTTCTATCAACCTGAGTGCCCAAGTCCCTCACAACTGTATGCTTAGTATGTTGTTAATGTGATAATTAGTGGGGACTCTTATTTTCCCCAAAGAGGATAACTTTCTTGGGTGGCGTAAGCTATGGAACCTTGCTGGCTAGGCTTACGTAGGCCCTTGGGCCGATAGCCTAGTACCTACCTATGAACCTATGAACCTATGAAAATGAAATTCAATGATATGGCCTTTTGAATATTAGAATTAGATCCATACTCTAACATCTCTACATTTCTAACAATACACACACTAGCACAGAAACATTTTTTGTGTTGAGAATTGTACCTTCAGTGATAAAATAATGAACTTTTCTGGGATGACAAAATAAAACAAACAGGTTTATTTATATGAATTAATCCACTATTGTATAGCCAACTTGATTTGCATGAATATACAAAGTGATAACCAGCCTAAAATAAAACATCAAATAAGACACTACTCATTCTACAAATTACTAAAAATGTGATCAGAGATGATGTTCAGGCAGAAAAGTAAAATAAAACAGATGTCATTATGGGGACTTCTGTAGTAAAACGTTCAGAACCCACTAACTCATAACCATGCAGTTCATGTCTATCCACAACCTTTTTTCCTCCATTTATGCACATGGGGTTGAGGTGTCATATCAGTAGGAAACGACTACACATTCTGGGTGATCCCCTACCGTCACAGAAAAATACAGCATAGATATGTTAGTGATATTGCTTCCTAGATAATCTTTTTTATTTTCTTCAACAATGCCACTGCATATACATATCAAACTATGACATTTCATATAAAGGAATAATGATCACAATTGTCTTTGTGATGTTTTGTGTGCATCTCAGAAAAATTACTATTGTCATACTGAAAGATGAACAAGATCTACGCTTTAATCAGTAGCCAGACCAATACTGATACTTCAGTGGGGTTATTAAACTTTTTGTATATTTACTCCTGAATAGTTAAGTTGTACATACAAAATCATTTGAATGTGGATAGTGTGTACTCATCAAAAATTAAAGAATATAGTATCAGCTTATCAAAAGCAGAGAGCAAATTCAAATTACATCTGTGATAAACAATGTTTAATGAAGCAAAGCACAGTTCCAGAGGGCTAATAGCTATCAAATTATAATCATGATCCCCATAGTTCACTAGTGTTTCTCAGTAGTTGACTATAAATTTCTCACCTGTAAGTTAAGAGGCTATCCCAAGTAACATATTCAAGGAATAAGGGAAACGTACACCATGTAGATAAATCTAACCTTGGTTTGTTTTCAATAAAAATGTAAATATAGATTGGAAGCTTTAAGCACAGACACCAGCATGCATCCAGCCCATACATCCTTAACCATAACTAATTATCTAATCATCCACTCCACCACCTTTTAGTAGGCTAGAATCTGACCTCAGCAATTTCTAATAAGGTCTGTAGAATAATTTCTACCCCCCCCCATATAATATCTGCAGTTGCAGCAGTAGGGGTCTGTACTGAAATCATGTGTAAAGTACAGTTTTTCACTGAATAAAAACAAACCAAAAACATAACATCTGCAAAGCTAAATATAGCACTTCTATGAATGTGCTGCTCTGGGCTAGCTTTGAAGTGTGATCATTAGCACTTTAGCCTCATGTTATCCATCAGCTGCAATAAATAATAAAACAGGCTCAGTGACAACCTCTGGCAGTTGATAATATTTACCATGTAACTGTCTATTCAGACCAAATTCTGTTCTTATAGTTCAATTCAAAAAATGATTTACAGGAACCTTGGATATAATAAAATCCTTTAATTCAATAGACAGGAAACAGGTAGGTGATTTCACCAAGGTGGCTTCTTCAGACCTCAATGATACCCAGTTCACCCACACCTGGTTCCCTTTATACAGCAACACTGGAGATGCTTAACTCCCATCCAATGTCACTGACCTAGTATATGGGCAACTTATGGGTGTCAGCCTCAGAAGGGTTATTGTGACTAAACTTCAAACTCACTCATGAATGAATTCTAGCATAATTTACACCCAAATAATGTTTAGTGTTGTAACAGAATTTAGTCAATTTTTAGAATGTATTATTATTGTAATAGATGATTTATGTTAGAGTCAGGCCAAATGTAGTTTTTCTGCCATACAGGAAAATGTCATCCTCATTTTGTAAAATCATACTGTGCTACATCTAGGGCAGCCATGGTGGTGCAGCGGTTAGCATTGCCACCTCACAGCAAGAGGTTCTCTGGTTTGATCCTTGGCTGGGATGCCTTCTGTGTGGAGTATGCATGTCCTCCCTGTGGTCACCTGGGTTTCCTCCGGGTGCTCTGGTTTCCTCCCACATCCCAAAGACATGCTGTAGGTGGATTGGACATTCTAAATTGGCCCTAAGTGTGAGTGCATGCATGTGTGTGCCTCCTGTGGAAGGTTGGGGGCCAGGCTGGCAACTCGACACTGTAAAACTCCACTGACAATCTTGAGCAGACAGGTGATCCACTGTGGTGACCCCTAATTGGGAAAATCCGAAAGAAGAAGAAGATACTGTGCTACATCTAAAATCATATGCTAGCTATTGTCATAATGTAGCAAAACCCAGACTGCTGTGACACACTTCCACAGAAGCTAATCTTCAATCACTCTCACCTGAGTGCATACTAACTTACAGGTGATATACTACCTTATGCTGCATAATCTAAACCGACTCTAAACTCTCTCACTTTCTCCTTCTATTCACTGAATTAATGTATCTTTTATTTGATATTTTCTCTCTTTTCTTTCTTTTTAACATGAGTCTCTGTCTTTTCCCATAAGTCTATTATTCTATTCCTATTTGCTTTGCTTGAATATTCATAGGTTCATAGGTTCATAAGATGGTACTAGACTATTAGCCCACAGGCCCTTATAAGCCTAGCCAAGAATTTCATCCATGTTCACTTAAAGTTAGCACCTGCTTCCCTTGTCCAGCAGAGACACAGGTGTGATCCTGGGGGTGTATTTTCTGTTTCCCATCCAGTTGTCCAGGTTCCTCTTAAAGAGGGCTAGAGAGGTACTCTGCTTGACATGGAGAGGGAGTCTATTCCACAGATGGGGAGTCTTTGGGACACAAATCTATCCTGCCAACAAGTTCTGTTAATGTCACAGACCAGGTTAAGGCCTTGCATGTGGATTGCGCGAGTCGAGTTTGACTTACAGATATGCGGCAACTCCATCAAGATTGGGTCTGAGAAGACCTTGTATGCCAGACACAGGACACCTCTGAACAGTCTGTACAAGACTGAGTAGAGGGACAAGGCATTTAGCCTATCTGTATAGGATAGCTGCTTGAGTCCCTGGATTTTCCTGGTCAGGAACCTGTGTGGTCTCTCCAGCTGCTGCATGTGCTTGCAAGGTACATGCCCAAGGGGGCATTGTACTCGATAATGGGTCTGAAAAGGGAGGTGTACAGGGATATTATGATCTCTTTGTTCCTGGATGAAATACCCTTGTATATGAGGTGGTCCATGTAGAAAGCCTTCTGTACAACGGAGGCAATGTGGCAGTCTAAAGTCAGGTTGCTGTCAACCTGGGTACCCAAGTCCCTCACCACTGACTGCATGCTTAGTATGTTGCTATTAATGTGACAATTAGTGGAGATGGCATTTTCCCCAAAGGGGATAATGATACATTTCTTGGCGTTCAGTTTGAGGCCATGCTTCTGGCACCAGTCATTAGTTTGGCCCTCTTGGAGGATGTTCACATCACTAGGGGAATTTAAGACAGCACCCAGCTTGCAGTCATCTGCAAATTTGATCAGCTACAGACAACTGGTTTTGGCTTGCACCTCAGAAAAGTATATTCCAAACCATAGAGGCCCCAAGACCAATCCTTTTTTTTCTTTTTTTTTTATTTATTAAAAAAATAAAGGTTTTGACCACTTTATACCGAAGGAAAAAAGTCCGGGAGACCGGACCTTTTTCCGTTGGTATATTGTGGGATTTACAATGGGCACACTGGCCAATCAGCATGCACATTTTGGAATATTGATGGGGGGTCATTGTATAATAATATATTTAAAACATTTTAGAATGCATTGCAATGTCACCTAGGAGACATTTTATGAAGAAATGGGAGCAGCTTTGCTTTCAATAGTGTAAACAAACTATTGAAGATAACAGCAAATCCTTCTTACAGTAAAAGCATATCAAAGAAAATAAAGATCTGTCGGCCACAGTGGTGCAGCAGTTAGCATTGTTGCCGTACAGCAAGAGGTTCTCTGGTTCAATTCTCAGCTGGAGTGACTTCTGTGCAGAGAATGCATGTCCGCCCTGTGGTCAAGTATGTTTTAAAGACATGCAGGTAGGGACGTGTGGCTTCTGTGAAGGTTGGATGCTGGGCTCACAACTCAACACCATAAAAACTCCACTGCTAATCAATTTGCGGACCAGTGATCCACTGTAGTGACCCCTAATGGGAGAAGCCAAAAGACATTGCTATAGAAAATAAAGATCTAGAACTCTAGAGTAGGATAAGCACTTTTCTAAAAAAGTAAAGATTCTAAACTCCTTAAAATAAGGGACCAAAAATCAAGAATGGTATAATTAGTATAATTTGTATTCAATATTTTACTAAATAACTAAGAAAAGTACTTGTGTATTCATCATAATTATGATTATTAGCAAACTTAAACCAGCTGTGCACTGATGACCTATCCCTGATTAGCCTTGCACCACTGAATGGATTTGCTTTGTCTATCCTGTGACCCTGAGTACGATTAAGAAAGATAAACAACAGTAATACAATAAATAATCTTTTGTCTTGATTTCATGCCAAATTCCCTAGCATAATTTACAGTTTAGAGCATTTTATAAATGTGATATCTGCCAGAGTTTACATCCAAACTTGTATTTTCTTCTCAGAAGAAAATCCATTTTCACTTTGTAAAATTGTTTATGGTAAAACATGTAAAATATTTCTTACTTATATTCATAATCTGACGTCATAAAACTACTTTTTGAAAATTTTCAGAAAAGCAACTAACAACTTCAAATACTATGAAGCTATACATAATAAGATGAATGCAACACCAAAACTTTTGAAAGTTACAGTTTCATTCATGCAATCACATCACATTTATCTCTTCAGATTTCATCATGAACATCCTAGCTGCCATGTTTGTGTCCAGGCAAGACTTTACAGTGTCTATGCCCACATGATTATTTCTTCCATATGAATCCATTACTCTACTCATATTCAGTGATAGCCTCATATTAATTCTCCTTTAACGTTTTGTAGTGAAAAAAACAGTAAGAACTGGGTTATTATTACCACAGCTGTGTAAAAGAGTCACCAGACACCATCAACTATTAACTTGTAAAATCAAATATATACAGCAAGGTGGTCCAATCCAATAAAAAAATGCAGCAACATTTGATTTTATATGTTAATAGTTGATGGTGGCTGGTGTTTCTTTTACATAGCCGTGTAGGCAGCTCTACGTGGACTGTGTTTGTGGTAATGTTATACTATTGATCTGCCATATCCACTAGTGTGTCTTCATACCTTACTACCTAGGCTGTTTATAAATGCATTACAAAAATCTCACTGAAAAATATCTTTGAGAGCTTTGAAAATGGTAGTTTTGCTGCTGAGGGGTAGTCTTCACTCTGATCATCCTTAAGATTAATAAGATTAACTCTATCTTTCTATATCTTCTACAAGTTATAGTAAAGATTATTACAAGTGTTAACTCTGTGGTGTATGCAATGTTACTTGTGAAGGCATAACTTTGCCCCTCACAAGTAAAATATGAGTGTTTCAACCAATTTTCATTTGTTTTATCAAGCAATAGGTCTTTGTAGTTTGAAGGCCATTCTTACAGTGGTCAGCCAATCATATTTCATAGAACTGTGCCCAAAACACAATTGCCTCACATTTATTTATTTATTTATAATTTGCTTGCCAGAATACTCCATTGGGCCACAAGGAGCCCATTTTCAGTGGAGTCCTGAGGAAAAAAGCTCCAGAAAATTACAAATTACAGATTTAACATAAGAGTAAGTTATTAGAGAAATGTAATGTGAATAAATGAATCAAAATTAAACAAATTGAAGAACATATATTAGTAGAGTGCATATATTAGTACAATCCAATAAGAGTAATATTTACAAACAGTCAACGTTTTTAACAGTTTAACATATTAGCACAATGCAATAACAGAAACAGTCTAAATTTTTTAACAGTTATGCTAATTCATGCAGTTAATTTCTAGGCTACTGAGTTGTACCTTTCTAGGAGTTATGCTAATTCCTAGAATTTATTAGGGGTACAAAACAATGGGAGGCTATTGTGAATTATAGCTTAAACGAGTAGCTATAGTGTAGGGAGATTATGTGGGGTGGGAGCAAGAGCATTCCCATAGTGAAGTTAGGTGTGTGTGGAGTACGGTTTTGAATGAAGAGAGGCTGCTGGTGATGCAGATGAGAGGTGGGAGGGAATTCCAATGGCATGCTAGAGAGAAGGACATTAGATGTTTGCCTGGTGGACAGGCAGGTTTATGGAGTTCAAT
Organism: Protopterus annectens; assembly: GCF_019279795.1. Lineage (NCBI taxonomy): Eukaryota > Metazoa > Chordata > Ceratodontiformes > Protopteridae > Protopterus > Protopterus annectens. The sequence goes on from NC_056726.1 coordinate 1,257,996,763, forward strand.
TAGATTTTGGGAATTAGATCTCAAAAGTCTATTTGGTTGGTGCATTTTAAAGGTGGTGGCAAGAAAGAGACAGAGAGAGGGGGTGAAAATAAAATTGTGTGTTTGGACAAGTTGAATATAGATGAGGTAATTGGACAGCTCAAGCCAATTCAGTTGGTGTAGGGAAGTGCAGTGATGGGAAGTGGATCTATGGCCATTTACAAATTTTGTTATTTTATTATAGCAAGAGGAGAGTTTAGTCTTGAGGGAGGATTGGAGGTTAGTAACGATAGAGGCACCGTATAGGAGGGATGGGAAAAGGTAAGTGTTGGCAAGGGTAGTGGAGGGAAAGATGTAACGGTTGTGGTAGTAAAGCATGCCAATTTTTTGTGTGTGTTTTTTTTTTATATTTACTTGTAGATGATTATCAAACTTTAGTTGATCATTGATCAGGACTCCTAGTAGTTTAGCATTAGAGACTATTTCAAGAGGAGTATTATTTTGATTGGTGACTGAGAATGAGGTTTTATCTAGGGTGGTGGTTTTGGAAGCAGTAAATATCATGAGTTTAGTTTTAGTAGCACTGAGTGCTAGATGGTTGTCCATCATCCATTGCTCAGTGGAGGAGAAGGCATCTTGGGTTAATTTAACTAGGGTGGGTATAGAAGAGGCAGAGCAGATTATTGTTGAATTGTCGGCATATTGAAAAAGGTTGGCATTTGGGATGGCTTGGTAGAAATCGTTTATGAATATATTGAATAGAAGGGGGGGCTAAAATTGAACCCTGGGGGACACCTGTGGGAGCATTGAGAAAAGGGGAGTGGCTTTTTTCCATCTGACTGCTTGTTGCCTGTTTGAGAGGGAACTGGTAAACCAGTTAATAGAGGAGTGGAATAGATTTAGTTTGGGGAGTTTAGTGAAAAGAAGGTTATGAGAGATAGCATTGAATGCCTTAGAGAGGTCAAGAAGGAGAGTGGACATGATGTGACCAGTGTCAAGGGCCTTATTAACTGTTTCTAGGAAGGAGAGGAGAGATGTGGTAGTGCTGTGGCCGGGTCTGAAACCATGTTGAGTAGGGGTTAGAAGTTGGTTGTTTATGAGGTAAGGTAGAAGTTGTAGATCGATGCATTTTTCGAGAAGTTTAGAAATGGGGGATAAAATAGTGATAGGTCGAAAGTTTGTGATATTATTGTTATTACCACCTTTATGGAGTGGAATAATAAAGGCCTTTTTCTAGAGCTGGGGAACTTGACATTCAGCAATATATCAATTTATAAGAATGCAGATGGGAAGAGCTATGCCTTCTGTGGCATCTTTTAAGAAATATGAGGATATATCATCAGGGACAATGGAGCCAGATTTAAATGTTAGTAGAATTTTTTTTTTATGGTGGCTGTAGGGATGGGGTTGAAGGAAAAAGGAGGAGGTTGGGAGAATGAGATACCAGGGGAGGGAGAGACAGGTGGAAATAAGGGTAGGGAAGCCAAATAGGAAGTGAAGGATGATGTAAGTTTACTTACGGAATCGATAAAGAAAGTGTTACATTGGGTGGCTAAGTCCAAGTCAGAGGCATCTGGATCAGGCCAGGGGTTTTCTTTTTTTGCCAGGGTTGAGAAGGGAGGATATTCCATGCCAGAAATTTTTGGGGTTGGTGTTATAGTTGGTTTTGAGTGTAGAGAAGTAGGCTTTGCAGTCTGAGATAATACGTTTTTTTTTAACTTTGTTATGAAGTGTTTTAAATTCATTAAGGATGTTGATAGTTTTATTTTTGGAATAGCATTTCCATGCTTTATCCCAGAATCACATGGCTAGTAAGATATTTTTGCTTAGCCAAGGTACAGGGCTGCTTCTTATGCATTTTGTTTTCAGAGGGGCAAAGGAGTCAAGCAAGATGAGGAAAGCTGAGTTAAAGTAGATAACTGCATTTTCTAAGGGAAGGGTTTTTAGTGGGTTCAAGTTAATTTTTTTTAGTGCATTTGAGAATGTGCTAGGATTAAAGTTTTTTAGACAGTGAGTGAAAATGTTAGTTGTACGGAGGAGGGAAGACGGTGGGCAAAAGTGGGGAAGTGGTGGCCTAATGGGTCAGGCAGAGTGCCACTATTAGAGATGCAATGTGGATGAGAAACTAGAATCCAGTCTAGGGTGCTTCCAGTAAGGAAGTTCTTGGAAGGCATAGTTGTTGAGTTAATAAGCTGAGTGAAATTATACAAGTTTATATTAAGTGAGTTTGTAGGAGACTGAATTGTTGACCAGTTAATATTAACATCACCCAGGATTATAGTTTCATTAGTGATGTTGTTAGAGAACCAGGAGAGAATATCTTCATGGGTTGAGATATTACCTCCAGGAGGGATATAAAGGGAGACTATGCATATAAGTTTATGTATATTTATATGAAGTAGGGCTGGAATTAGTTCTGCCTTGCCAAATTTGGGAATAGGTTTGGTATAGGGGGTAACTAAGTGGAATGTTGAGTACAGGAGAGCGACCCCCCCCCTCATTTTTTATGTGTTCTATCTTTCCTTATTATGGAGTAATTGTGTAATGTTAGTACAAAATCTTTTATATGAGGTTTGAGCCAGGTTTCTGAGATGGACAGAATATTGGGTTGTTTATGGAGAAGACAGGCATGGAGGTTAGGAATTTTGTTGCATATGCTCTGAGCATTTAGAGCTGAGAAATGGAGGGGGTTACCAGTAGTGGGTTGGGGATGGGATTGGGAGGTTGAGATGTATGGGGGAAAAGGGACAGGGTTTGGGTGAATGTTGCCAGAGAGAAGGATAGAGATGAGATGGCAGAAGAGGTATTTGAGTTGCATGGTATGTAATCTATGGGGTGTAAGCTTTATGGGTATGTGGCTAATATAGATGTGAGTAGAGTTTTTAGGGTTAGGTAAGAGTTTGTAGGTGAAGAGCATACTATTATTGAAGGGGTAGAGACTGGGTGATATGCAGGTTGAGGAATATGTGTGCATCATGGAGATTCGGTTAGTTGTATGAAATGAGGGTGGGTGATTTGCACTGAGAGATTGGGTGAGATAGGTTAGGTAAGATATGGTAATAAATAGTAGTATCTGAGTTAGAAATGAAAGAGGTTTGGTAGATACGATGACTATTCAGGATATAATGGGGAGTGAGTTTGGGATTAAGTAGATATTAGTAAAAATTTAAAGTTTGGGTTTGGGTATCTGAGATGGTAATACGGATAGCTTGTGTTAACGTTGTAGGAAGTCTTGTCATAAGAGGGATGGATTATACTGTCACATATTTATTGTTAGAAGTTAGTATTGAGATGTTTGGGGTGTTTACTGGGTATGTTTCTATTGGGTAGTTGCTACTGTGTGTGAGTGTAAATGTATTGTAGATAGATAGTAATTTGTAACAGGAGGGGTTAGTTACAATTGCCTAAGCAGATTTGGTGGTTTGAACTCTGGTGGGTGTAGCTTGGTCAAGTGTAAATTCCAGGTATTGGGGGGCGGGTGGGATATGGGGGCAGGGAGAGGAGCGGGGTGACCCTGAACGTAGCTATTGTGGTCTCAATTTAAATTAACAAACACACAGTATTTGATCAGTTATGGATACTATTTGCTAACAGAAGGGAATAAAAGAGACATGGAAGATGAGTGGGGGGGGCTGCTTACAAGCCAAAGCAGAGTGCTCTCCAGGGGATAATGAATATTAGCTCAAACAGGTAGACACATACACAAAGTGAGCTTTTCTTATAACAACGTATCCACCAGTCAGATAAAAGATAAAGGTGGTACAGCAGCTGAATACTTAGAGTGGTGTTAGGTACAAAGTTAACTTTAGCTATTTGTGTTTGCAGACAGTTCAGACCCGGACTGCACTTTTCTTATAACAATGCATCCACTGGTCAGATAAATGATAAAGGTTGCACAGCAGCTGAATACTTAGAGTGGTGTTAATTTGGAGAGACACTGAGCTCTTCATGGGGCCTGTAGCAGGGTGGTTGTAGTTTTCTAACAAACCATTTATAATGGTTAACATGTCAGCTTTACAGATGTGGTTCAAAAAGCATTTTTATGCCCCCACCCCACCCCCACAAAATGGAAGATATGCCGTCACTTTATCGAATCACTTTCCTGGACAGACTTGGACAGTTTATTTGCTTGTCTTCAATAATATATAATGTCTAGCACAACTGTTACATTTTTCAGCCAAAGCAAATAATAAATCTTTACCTTCATGAAGGAACTCTGTTCATGGTGAGTCCCAAAAGAATTGGAACATTCAGACTATAACAGAAAAAAAGACAGCGGAGACATGAAGTCCATTGCTTTGCATTGGTATTTTAGTCTGCCAATTTTATTTATGCTGAAATACCCCCCATTCCATATACATAATGTCCTTTGAGTCAGCATGAGGGAAAAGTTGTAGTGAAGCCAGCTGTCATTTAAATACACTGCATCTCTAATTTCCTCTGTCTATATAATGATGCATATATTGAGTTTTTCATTCACCCTGTATGTAATGTCATTTAGCTATTGCTTTTATTCCCTGAAACCAACTATGATATTCACTTTGCATATAATATATTTATATATTGCATTTTGTCATTTGCTCCGTATGTAATGTCATGTGACCATTGTGTAACTAACGTGTTTTCCTGGGTCTGAGACTGAAATGGGTCCAATGTGATAAGTGCTGTGCCCTGATTAACCAATTTAAAATAACATAAATAAAATTAAATAATTTTGTTTAATTTTCCCATTATCCATGAAATCATTGAACTGGAGAACAGCAAGAGGTTCTCTGGTTCGATCCTTGGCTGGGGTGCCTTCTGTGCAGAGTCTGCATGTCCTCCCTGTGGTCGCGTGGGTTTCTTCTGGGTGTTCTGGTTTCCTCCCACATCCCAATGACATGCTGTAGGTGGATTGGACATTCTAAATTGGCTCTAAGCATGAGTGTGTGCATGTGTGCCTTCTGTGGAAGGTTGGGCGCCAGGCTGGCAACTCGACACTGTAAAACTCCACTGTCAATCATGAGTGGACAAGGTGATCCACTGTGGTGACCCCTGACCGGGAAAAGCCGAATGAAGAAGAAGAAGAAGATAACATTATTTTATTAGTTGCACCTTATTGAGTAGTCCTGCGTACTTCTCCCCCTTTTCATGTACTAGCACATGCCATTATTCTAATGCTGACCTATGATAAGGTAAATATTTCCTAGACACAAGATACAACTATTGCTACTGCTTGACAGGTGTCTCTGTGTCACAGGCAACTAGTACACAAGCAATGTTGTGGCAACAACAACTTTTACCATTATGAGCAGGTTCCTTTAATTATGTTTACAGTGTTACATTGATAATAGGAAATAGCTCAATCTAAAATTTAAAATGAAAGATCAAAAAAAAAAAAAGAAAACAAAGGTTCTGGGCAAGCAAGACTAATACGCCACACGTTAACTTTTGATTTCAAAGTTTCAGGGCCTAAGCAGCCAAATGACTTCCTGAAGAACTTTTATTGTAAACAGTAATGCCATATTTAAAGGACTGTCTGTACTTCAGAATGGGTATCACAATTTCAGAAAAAAAATTTGAAAGATTTAAAGGCAGTCATCCGTATAGCTAATAGTATCCCTTAAGTCTGCCTAGTAATAGAGATATAATAACATTTACTAGGTAGTATGGATCAAAATCCTGTGATGGATGCATGTAGGAAAGTTGACAGCTTTAATGTGCCGCAATACCAGAAACAAGCTGTGTGTTGATAATTGTCAGCTATGATGCATGAACAATTAACAACGACTTAAACGATTCATGTAGTAACCGATGACCTTATTAACAGAACTGCTACAGTGCTGATACTGAACCACAGTAGTCTATTTAAAGACCAGGTTTCACAAAAGTAAAGTTGGTTTCTAAAATGGCATTTGAGAAGGATATGGGGTGACTGGAAGTAAATAAAAACCTGGCCTTGAATGAAGAGCAGCGTTAGTTTATCAATAAGTACCAGCAGTATTTTTAAAGCTCCCACACAGTAAAAGAAAATGTATGTATTTATTTTGTGGGAGGGAATAGCATTCCCAAGTGTCTTATTTAAGGCACAATGTGTTCCACCTGGATGCAGACAGACAAGTAAAGTACTAATGATTGACACCAAACTATGTGCTCGCAGAAGGGTAACTGATGAGCTATGTGTACTAAGATCAAGGTCTCAATATTTACTTTATTTTGGGATACAATAATTTTGCAGTTAGTATATAAATATATATATATATATATATATATATATATATATATATATATGGTTTACTATTACAAGGTCGAACGGCACTCCTTCGACTGTTGTATAGTCGACAACGGAAGGTCGAAACTGATAATCGCGAACTCAAAAAAACAATCTAGGAATGGGTTTCAACATGGGTCGAGGTAGGGGAGATGTTTGTAGTTCAGAATAATACGAACACTTACCTCAACCCATGTTAACACCGTTCCTAGATTGATTTTTTGACTTCGACATTCGACATTTACGACCTTCCGTTGTCGACTATACGACAGTCGAAGGAGTGCCGTTCGACCTTGTAATAGTAAACCATATATATATATATATATATATATATATATATATATATATATGTGTAGCAGTGTGTGGCAGGTGCATTCTTCATACTGGGGAATGTGGCAGTAAAGGTCCCTACAAAAATGCTTGTGACATATTTGTGCAGGTATTAATGTAGAATGTTTTAAAAGTGAGATCATCATTTTGTAATCATGCATTTCAGGTTAGACTCCTAGAAAGTCCCATTTTTGTTATGGATCCATTCTACCTATTACAAAGGAAAAGAGTGTAACTCTGAGTTATAGAAGAGCACATAAGAAAGACTATTTAGAAAATGCATTTAGTGCACCAAAATCACTATTCAACAAAGGTAATATGCTTCATTTTTTGAACAGAAATTAAGTTTTGTTTTTCATTATTTATTGATAGTGTCATAAAACGTATTGCAGCCATAAATGTATAACTGAATTAAATGCATTAATCAAGAACCTTGAGAGTGTGTGGGTGTGGCTCCTAAAGGACTAAGGGAAACATTACGACTTCCACCACTTTTTTCCATGTTTCAACTCACTAAAGCTTCAACCAGACAAAACAAATTGGTTTAAATGTCAATTCATCAAAATCGACTAACAAAGCATTTTTAGCTGGGGGTGAATGTCCCTGCTGCCCACACCTGACTGAAATATATTAACTCTGTAGTCATACAAATGTAGAGATAGGAGAAAAGCCTGCCACTTAGTAAAGAACTGCCAGGACAGAATTGCAAACCATGCCAGCAGTCATTTTCACTCAGGATCATTTATCAAGTTCAACATCATTAAGCCTTGCCTAGTTCAAAAGCAGGGAAATATTATGTAACAAAATTTCCTCACTAGAATTTACTGCTTTATCTTTTTTTTTTTTCGTTTTTTTGGAAGTTTATGATTCATTTATTAGTCTCACTGTTTTTGATTTAAATTCTGGTTCTATACTGTATCTTAAAAGAATTCAGTGTCACACCTGATATTGCTTGGAAGAAGATTGCATGCCAGTGCAAAAGAATAACTAAAGTTATTATTTATTAATTTCCATTCACTTGTATGTATTTAATTCAGTTGTTTGTTTATAACATGATGTTTAACAGAAGGGTCATTACAATAGGAATTCTTACGGTATATAAGATAAAACTAGAGGCGGGCATCAGTCCTCTGGCCATATCTTTTCCAAAAGCCAGATGCTTAGATTGGCCTGTGGCTATTAACTTCGACTGAAGGTGGTTGAGTGAAACTAACTAGAACAAGAAAGTGACCACACATCCAGTTCTGTACTTTCGTGCCACTGAAGTGAATGGGCTGTTTGTGACTTTTAAATAATTCATCAGTCAGTTATCTGTCCCAAGACCTTTAGCATTTTAAAGAAAATATCTTTTTCTGTCAATTCACAAATTAAATGCAATATATTGAACATATACATTTGAATTATGTGCTGTAATGACTGAATTTTCTCTAAAGAGATTTCACAGCTATTCTTGCTGACAGCTGATACCCCAAAGGATTAGTGCCGTATGTGCCCATTTTGTTTTTGGGGAAGCATAAGGCTGAGTGATGATAGGAATTTTGAGCTTTTTCTTGAGCATACATGGCATCTGCCTTTTAGTCCCATACCATCTTCTTTATTCTTCCATTTTTCATCTCCTACTGTTTCAAAATTTCCTAAAACAGAAACAGAAAGTTGAAAAGCAATGAAAGCATAAAATTTAGAATTTGAAAGGAGTTAAAATGGGCCGTATAAAGTGAAAAACGTCTGTAGTCACAGATAACTAAAATAAAACAACTAAACCACCAGAACACTTTATTTTAGCCATAGAAGAGAATGCTTCATGTGATAACTTTATTTAATTTATACAGATAATATATTTTCCAGGCATTTCATTCCATGCAGGCCATGTTTGGAGTCAACAAACTAATAAAAACATTTTACACTATGTAATGCTGATGATTCAGCTTTAAATATTGATTGATGCTAAACTTGCAGGTATGGCCTGGTTATTTATATAATAGATGCCACAAAGTTACATTTTTGCCTATAGCATTTGTGATTTCTATCAGAAACAGGGAAAGATGTATTAAACCCCACACACAACAAAGTTAAGAAATAATATGATGGATGGATCAGATTTGACCAACACCTGACCGAAAATAATATGCATCATAAGCAGTTCCAAGCCTAAATCTTCACTACTGGCACCTACTATGTATGCAACGTGTCACTGGCTTTAAAATCCTATAGCATGTGGCTGCTACTGCCATGAGATATGATCAAAACCTGTTATATACAAATATGTTTTATATTTCCAGCTTCAAAACTGGGTTGTAATCATTGACTCTTCAAGGTTTCATCCAAATTAGTCTAAGTCCAGTCCCTATTAGTACAATCATGCCAACAATAACTGCGACTTAATATAACTGCTTTCTCATATATTCATTGTTACAATGTTTCCTAGGAAGGGCTACTTCAGTGCCAGTAATCATTTCCTGTAGTCATGATGTAAACTGATAACAATCTGATTGCAACTCTGATAGCAAGGTATCTGAAAACATTTCCAATGAGCTAAATAACATTAAATTATAGTAGCTTATAGACAAGCAGTCTTTTTTGAAAAAGGGCAAAATACCAAGTTAGACTACTGCTATGCTGATGCCCTTAATTAGCAAACTACGACCATATAAGCAGGAGAGAGAAACCAGCCATCAGCTAAAGGTTTCAGAAAATCTGGAAAGTTGTAAAATGTAAAAGCAATAGTTATATATGCTGTTCGTGGAAATATGAAGGTTAAGGTATAAAAATACCAGTTGCTGTTCTTTTTGTCCAAAAGCACCCTGGTATTATATTAGTACAAAATAATGCTATATGTTTCTGTATTTAATTTACAAAGACAAGCATACAATGGTTACCTGTTCTATTGGTGTGTGTGTGTGTGTGTGTGTGTGTGTGTGTGTGTGTGTGTGTGTGTGTGTGTGTGTGTGTGTGTGTGTGTGTGTGTGTGTGTGTGTGTGTGTGTGTGTGTGTGTGTGTGTGTGTGTGTGTGTGTGTGTGTGTGCCTATGTGTGTGTCTCTGTGCGCACGCGTGTGTGTGCATTTTGAAATTTGAGAAGCTCAGAAGAGGAGAATCTTCTGCAGAGCCGTCTCGCATCCCAAGCATACAGTGGTATGAGAATTTTAAGGATAACTTCAGAGTTTAAAATTATTAGCACACATGACACAGCATTCTAGTTTTATTTAAATTATACACATACTGGCAACTTCTGACTGCCATGAACAAGTTATCTTTTAAAAATGACCTTTTCTCCTGTAGTCTTAAGACATCGCCATTGGAAACAGAAGCTGAATTTAGCATCTTTTTGTGCCAAAAGCTTCACTGAGCAGTTCAAATTCCAGACAAGCAAATCCATGATATAAATCAGATAAATATGTTCATAAGTGGCATATATGTCACCATATAAAAGATTTACAGTAGCTAAATAATAATACCACAGATTCATGCTTGGAATACATCAAAAATTTCAGGAACAGGGGGTAGTATATCTATAAATTACAAGAAAAGCAGCTATAAAATTATGTCAGATGTAGTAAAGTATGTTTTCTGTTAAAAATACATGTTAAGGAACTGAAGTATATGTCAGATTTAGATTTTATACACTACGTAACTGTATAATGCAACAGAATGTGATAAAGTAATGTGAGATCAGGATAAGGATTTTAATACACAAAATTATTTATTTATTATTTACTTACTTATTTATTTTGTCATTGGTACATTACTTTGATACAAAATTCACTTCTAGGTATATATAGTTTTACACAGCAGCAGAGAATGATTACGGTAATTATAAATAGTGAGATGAAAATATATTTAGCACTGTATATCTATAGATTACATTCAACTGCATTCATATCCAATAACTAAAACAAGGCTATCATAGCAAGCTAAAGGAAACCATTGTTTCAAACTGGGAAACAAACTTTTATTATACATAGGGTAAGATGCAAAGAGTCTGAGAACCACTCTAATTATAAGGGATCTACTGTACCTACAAGAAGAGTATACTTAAGCAAACAAGTAAAGAGTATACAGAAACCATTAGGAAGTACAAAGCTTATTATGAACTTAAATAGCCATTAAAACCAAAAATAAGTAAAAATCTTTCTGTAAATATATCAGGAGACTAAGAATGAATACCTAACAATTTTCAGAGTCAGTCCACAATAATAAGGAACATTCTGACTCAAAGGAAATAACCAATATCCTAGCTGACAAATTTAGTACAAATTTTAGTTGATCTACAATTATAGTTATTGTACAGATTCCACAATTCCAGACATCCTACTTTAATTACAATGGAAAAAGTTCTGTCAGCCTTCTCAAAAGCTAAGAATATCTAATCCATCAGCCTAATAAGCTAGGTTGCCTGATTATTAGTGCACAATACGATCTATGTGAATCCCAACTTAACTTTGTTAATCTAAGCCATTGTAATTCTGGTGCACATGGATGGCTCATCCACAGACCTATTAGGCTCACTAACCTCAAATGTAAACAATAGAGCACATTATCTCATACTTCATTAATCTGGACGTTGGAAGTATCTTGACCACAGATCCTCATCGATTTAGCTTTGTCGAAGGAAGGTCCTGCCTCTTTATCCTCATTCAATTACTTTGAAAAAGAAACTGCAGCAGTGAGCATTGGTTATAGAGTACATAAAGCGTAATTAATACCTGATCAAGGACTTTGACATTATTCCCCACACAAGCATTATTAACAGACTTGTGGAAGTGATATAAATTATTTTTCGGAAGTTGAATAGCTAATCAGTTGCCTGTCAGCACCTGTGGATTTAGAGTCACAGATGCCACTTATGATAGCAAAAAAAAAAGTTACCAGTGGTGTATCAGAGACTACAGTATTGGAACCTCCCTTATTTGAAGCTAGTTTTCATACCTTCAAGCCAACAATTCAGGCTTATGGTTATCTAAGTTTTCAGATGCCTGTAAATTGGGTGTTGTACTTACAATTTCTCCAACATGAGATAGACTGTGTTAATAGTTGTTGGAAGGGCAATGGTCTTAAATTAAATGTGAAAAAATGCAGCATAGTTTATTTGGGTAAACAAACATTTTCACATACCATATAGGTGATTCTCCCCTCAAATCAGATACTATTATAAGAGATCTATGCACCTTTCTTGATAATTCTTTATCATTAGAGACCTGCAGCATTGGGCCTCAAAAAAAAGAGAAAAAAACCCTAGGCATGCGTTATTTACACAGTAGCACACACCCTATCAGGCATTATTACTTGCTTGTCAAATGACGCTTTCCCTGAACAAACATTCATCACACACATAATATTGAACATGCCATTCATTAAACACCCATATGATTGTAAAGAATACTATTGAATGGTCCTAGTTGGCCAACATACAGAAAATGGCACCAAGTATGCCCTTATCGGTAATGTAAGGATAAGGAAATCTGCCCTTTCCCCTCTATAGTGTGGCCTCAGTGTTGGTATATATATATATATATATAATTAATGGGAGGTATGGGAGCACAGCCCCCTACATAAGGAGGGTCCTTATCCCTACATTACCAATAAGTACGTACTTCATGCCATTTTGTTTATGCTGGCCAGCTGTGATCACTCAATATTTTTTATGATCAAATGGCCTTTCAGTGAAATGAACAGCCGATGCTATGTTTACAATGAATGGCCATTTGAGGAACATGCCGTTTGATGGGTAAACATAGACCCGCTAAAAATATGGGATGCCAGTCTTGTAATTGTTTACCATGGAACACATAACTTTGACATTCTGCTAACTTCTACTGATTGAAATTGCCAGACCAGCATACCGAACACAGACATTAACAAAAGTGTGCCTGATAGTATGGAACCCCATTATAAATCTGTTATATATGGCATACCCTATGCACTTAAAACTAGTGATTGAAGTAACAGGAAGGCATGTATATTACCAACAAAGAATCAGCTTTAACAAAACTTACGAACACTCTGCATTCATCTGTGTATGAAGAGCATAATTTTATGAGTTGACAAAGTAGGTGCTGTTGAGTCTGTGGTAATTTTTCAGAAGAAGAGGCAGATTATCATTGGTCATTTTAGTCTTTGGCTGATGACCATAAAAGAGTGGAAATTATATATCTGGCTAGAGTTATTTTAGAAGAACAATAAACGATCTTTTCCTTCTAGGAGACAATTATGAGAAAGTAAAGGTGTAAACAAGTTCTGGTAATCATCTGGATGGAAATGTCCATATATAATTATATTATCTAAGAAGTTTGTTATATGGTTTCCCATAACTCCCTTTAGTATTGCAAGATGGCTTTCAGGTCAGTCCTGTGTCTGTCTTAAGTGTTAAGGAATTTTCCCAAACAATGAATCATTCAGGCTACTTCTAGAGGTGAGAAGACTTGTCTATTATATCGACTGAGCCTGGGCTTATAGGATAATGATTCATACTGGGACAGCGAGAACAGCCTTTTCATTCCAAAGCAGTTTTATTATCACACACAGAGCATTTCTGCCATGACCACAAATGCAGTATCAGCATTCGTTTATGTGCAATGTCTGTAGAGCCCTCTCACACCATTAACACCTGTCAATTGCACCCCATGACAGCTTGTACCCAGGGAAGCATCCTTCTACCTTACTGCAATTGTGACTGTGAGCTTGCCTTTTCACTTCCAAAACTAGTATGGTATGAAAGTAAAGATCTCTGCTTCTCAGCTCATGGTTGCAGGGTTCAGTCCTAACCACAGACTTCTCTCTATGTAGAATTTGCATGTTCTTCTTCCATCTATGTGGGCAGAAGAATAGTGCAGACTTTTGGCCTTGTACACAAACTTCCATAAATCACTCCATCATATGTCCGTTTTCCCTTACTCAAAACAGAACAAGTAGTACAGCATACATTTTCATCACTGAGAGAAATAAAATTCTCCAATGACAGACTTAAAAAAAATAAATTTAGCCAATGATGTACTCTGAAAAACTATTTTTATTAAAATCCTAGAATCTCTTTCTGCACAGAAAAAATATTATTCTTAAAAGTTGTAGCTATAACTATGTATATGTGCATTTTTTTCAGGTCTATATTAGAACACCGAACAGTTAAAATGTCGAGTGTTCTAATATCGACCCATTTTCAGTGAACTCTGAAAATATCGAAGAAGCAGAAAACCAAATTCTTTGCTAGAGAAAGAATTTGGTTCTCCGTTTCTGTTGCTTCGGTATTTTCAGCGCTCTGTTGGAAAGTTACGGGTCGGATTCAAGTAAGTGTGTGATTGAGTGCGGGTTAGGTATGTGTGCAATTGTGTGGACATGAGGGTTAGGGCAGGTTAGGTGAGTTAGGGTTATGGCGCGGGTTAGGTATGTCTGCGATTGTGTGGACATGAGGGTTAGGGCGGGTTAGGTGAGTTAGGGTTAGGGTGCGGGTGAGGTGAGTGTGCGATAGTGACGGACCTTAGGGTTAGGGTTTGGGTTAAGGTAAGTGGATAGTAAGTGGTGTGTGTATAGTTTAGTGTAGGGTTAGGTGTAAGATTTTAGGTGTGTGTGTGTGTGTGTGTGTGTGTGTGTGTGTGTGTGTGTGTGTGTGTGTGTGTGTGTGTGTGTGTGTGTGTATGTGTGTGTGTGTATGTGTGTGCGTGTGGATTGCTGTGTGTTTGGTGTCCTTGTGTTGTGGTATGTGTTTTGGACGTTCGATGTTTGGTATTTTTGATTGGTAGGGTTCGATATTAGAACACTCAACATTTTGATTGTTCGGTGTTCTAATATAGACCCTTTTTTTCTTGGTGATTTTATTTCTTACCAGCTTCCAGCAGTGCAGTTATTGACTAGCTACACGGGCTTGTCTCCATATGAATCCTATTTATCTTTGATCAATATGCAGCTATACTGTCAAGAAATGTTAAAGTTCATCCACATGCATTTTCAAAGCTGACCTTCCTTTCCCTTCCTTCATTATATGTAAAGGAACTCACCGATGAGTACAATTAGCATCTCCTCTGTCTGCAGACCACTGCCTGACTGACTCAGTTTGTGGCAATTGTCCTTTCAGCTTTAACCCTGGCAATGACCTCAACATCTGATTCACTAAATGCCAACAACCATCTTCATTCTGCTTCTCAGAAACTGTTGTCCATTAAAAGAAAGTCATGGATCAGCATGGAGTTACAGCAGACTGATTCAATCATGGATCTCTCTCTTTGTCTGTATGAACTGAACATTTCTGTCAGCTGCATAACCACAATGTCCATAATGCCTCCAGCTGACTGTTGCATCATTACCTTGAAGGCTAAAATCTTGATGCCTATAATCCCAACACCAGAATGTTAAAATACCAAAATACTGAAGACTGCAATATCAAATTCCTGGACTTGCCCCCTACCCCTGCAGGATCCATGTTAACACTGATTTCTGGATCCACTACCATACAGAACCCAAGTTATCACGCATTAATGGATTCACACTGACAGGAGGATTCAGTATTCAGGATTTCTGGATATTGTGATGTTCTGAATTGTAATGTCAGGATTATGGGGATTCAAGACTGTGTACTCCATAACGGTGATAGTGAACATGTCTTTCTTTCTTTTTTATATGTATCCATACAAAACTGGTACAGACTATGAGAATGAGAACACAGAGTGCTCTGGCACTCAAAAAAGCACTCAGTGAACAATATGGCACCAAAAGCAGCTAAATTAAGCTTCCATTTCCAAAGCATTAAAACACAGCTTAAAATAACTGTGTAGTTCTTTATAGTCAAAATATGAGCACTGATAAAGCCCTAGAGGTGAAACCCTGGGTCTTCCTCAGCTATATTCCAACAATAAAGAACTATACAGTGCTACTTTGAGTGTGTGTGTGTGTGTGTGTGTGTGTGTGTGTGTGTGTGTGTGTGTGTGTGTGTGTGTGTGTGCGTGCACGCGCACACATATGTATATATATATATATATATATATATATATATATATATATGTTCACTACTAAATATCAAACGC
The DNA here is from genome assembly GCF_019279795.1 of Protopterus annectens. Classification (NCBI taxonomy): domain Eukaryota; kingdom Metazoa; phylum Chordata; order Ceratodontiformes; family Protopteridae; genus Protopterus; species Protopterus annectens. Next base: position 1,258,012,331 of record NC_056726.1, read on the forward strand.
ACATAATACCGAGGACTAAAATCCCGAGACCTGAATACCAAATTCCCATTTAACTGGAAATTTTAAATCTGAGTCTCACAAACACAAACTTACGAGTGTAGAATAGGTAAACTTCAACAAATAACAGCAGGAAACTAAAAGACATATAAAAGGATCTCTACAGCTTTAAACTGTTGTACATGTGATATCATTATTATGTCTGACGAGTGCTATGAAGCACCCGGAATTGTTGGGCAACTGCATGCTAGAGTTCAATCACAGAAAGCCAAGCAAGTGTTGATTATCGATGGATATATTTATCATCTGGGGAGGAAATTTAATAGCTGGAGATAGTGGTGTTGTAAAGTGAAGCATTCTGGGAGTTATAAAGGCAGAACTGTAATGGAATCCCTGTCTGAAGGTGAGCAATTATTAAAAAGTATAGCTCATAACCATGTAGGAGACCCATTTGAGGTGGAAAAATATTCTGTTTGTGGTAGTTTGAAGGAAAAAGTGTCCATGTCTAAAGACACACCTTGTATGCTTGTTGATGATGCATTAGCATCAACTTCACCAGAATGTGTGGCCAGTTAACCTAAAAGGAAGGTGTTATTAAAACAAATAGGTAAAGTGCACCGTAGATACTATGAAGAAAGAGTCACACATACCTGATTTAACATTGGAAACATTAGATATGAACATGTTTATATTCCAAGCTGGTGTTTTTCTGGAAAAGAGAATGGTGGATGATACCACTGGCAATGTTGTCATAGTGTTTAGTACATTAAGCAATCTACATAATCTAAGTCAGGCGACCATTTGGCTTATGGACGGTACATATTTTTGTAAAGGTGTACTGTGCCATCAACTTTACAGTATTCACGGAATAGTTAAATATGTGGGTTATAGCAAGTGTGTCCCCCTCTTGTATTGTCTTATGTCAAAAAAATCTCTCCGAGCCTACAACATGATGTGGCATTGTGTGTTTTACTTACTGACAGTTAATGATTTTGAGATTAACTTACAATTTATATTATGCAATTTTGAGGTGGTGGCTATTAAAAGTATAAGACTAAATTTCAGTGGCATCTCGTCTAAGGGATGTTTATTTCACTTCAAACAGAACGTTTGGAGAAAGGTACAACAACTAGGTTTAGCTATTCGTACAATTCCTGTCACAGTTTCCAATTAGCGGTGAAATGTTTAGTGGTGTTAGCTTTTCTTCCCGAGGCAGAAGTGATACCAAAATTTACTTTGTTAAAAGAGAGTTTCCCAGAGCAATGTAAAGATGTGAATAAATACTTTTCCGATTGGTATGTTTTGGGGAGAGTGAGGAAGTTTGCTATGTGTCCTACTGCTTTTACAAGATTTCCTCCACTCTTCCCTATCTCATTTTGGAATATTTCAAATCTGAACAGACTATTCTTACCACACACACTCAGAACTCAGTTGAAGTGTGGCATCGCCGACTTAAGTCTATTCTGGTGACATGAGCAACTGACCTTTCTACACTAATGAAAGCTTTAGCAAGAGAACAAAACCATGTAGAGGGATTATATGCAACACTTGCTGCAGGTTGTCCTCCTTCACCAAAGTGAAAAAAGTTAATTCAGAGGCACGCACATTTCCAGCGAGTGTTGGAGAATAAAGATAAACCCAGTCACTGGGGATGCACAAGCCAGTGCATTTCTTTGTGCCGGTCCCAAGCCCGGATAAATGGGGAGGATTATGTCAGGAAGGGCATCTGGTGTAAAACCTCTGCCAAATTACATCTTATTAGTGCCTGCATATTTGAACTGCTTCTTACTGAAATTGGTACACCTTGTTTGCTGTAGCATAGACTAGATCCAGGCCTGCTGAATCTAGCTTTGTTTGTATAACTTGAACACTAATCCAGGCATTCTTTAAAGTATTCAGTTGTATTAATTACTGCTGGTAGTAACTTGATTAAAGTGTAGCTATCATTTCTAAGTCTTTTGGATTAAGCACTTGGGCTTCAGACCAGTTGTTTTACATTAGGAAGGTTTGTGGCCTGCACTGTGGTGGCAGGACAGGTAGGTTACATCCATCTAAGTTGGGAACTGCTGATTGAGAGCTCAGTGTCTGTTATTCTAAAAGTGTATTAGTTCTGGTTTAAGCACTTGGGCTTTAGGCCAGTTATTTTACATTAAGAAGGATTGCGGTCTGCACTCTTGTGGGAGGAGAGGCTGGACTCTGCCCTTCTGAGCAGGGAATTTCTGGTTAAAGGCTTATAGTGCCTGCATATTCTAACTGTTTCTTACTGGAATTGGTACACCTTGTTTGCTGTAGCATAGACTAGATCCAGGCCTGCTGAATCTAGCTTTATTTGTATGCTTGTTGTTTGTTTATTTCCCTGAAACGCTAATTCCACCTAAAACGCAGCCTTTTAGCACTTTTGTGGATCCCTAGGGATATCTGCATTGCTTACTGTACTTATTTCCTTGTTTCACTTGAAAGAAAGTTACTGTTTGTCTTTTTGCATTTAAGTTACCTGTAACACATTGCATTTAAGTTACCTGGCACTTGCTCACTAAAGCAATTATATAAGTCAGCTCTAAAAAATTAAAAGCACTACACCCTCACAAACTCCCCTTGAGTACCTTGTTCCCCATTGGCCCTTTTTTTCAATTATAAAGGAATTCCCAATACTATTCTAGCATGTCCAAAGGTCAGTTGTCAATCTCCTCTCCGGTCCAGCTGGTGAATCTGGGAATCTTGAGGCAATGTTACAACTGCCTCATGTACACAGACAACCCTCTCCTCCTCCCAACAAATTCCAACACATGCAAGAGATGCAACCATATAGCCAAACTGGAGGCTAAGCTCTCTCAACTCAGTACTGGCGTAACCAGTCAGGAGGAGAAGGAAACCACACTCACTACAATTCCAGTCTCACATAGACCTACCACGACAACAAACCAAACACATAAACACACAAAAATATACTCGGAGGCTCTAAATAAAAATCTGCCTAAGCAGCAGAGACCTCCAAAGCAGACACCTAAGCAACCGCTACCCCAAAACAAAGCACGTGCAACACATAGCTCACAAAGCCAGTGTGCCGAACAGTCACAGCCCTTAAGGCTAAACAACACACCTGATACACTTGTAATAGGTGACTCTGTTGTCAGGCACACTGACGTCCCGCTCACCAGGCTGAACAAGGAGAAGGTCACAGTGAGCTGCCTGTCGGGCGCTAGGATCCGCCACATAACACAAGCACTCAGGTCACTCCAAGGCAAGTACAAATATGACTCAGTCATTGTCCATGCTGGTGTGAATGACCTGAGATGTACCTCCCTGGACTACATGAAAAGAGACATAGAGGAGCTCTCTGAGCATGTAGCCCAGGCCGGTATGACCCTGACCTTGAGTAGCATCTTACCCTCACCAAGAATGATGCCACAATATGAAGACAAGATGATCAATTTCAACAATTGGCTTAAGTGTTGGTGTCATTCAAAGAGGATCCAATGCCTGTCAGCCTGGGATGACATGCTCGACAAGCCACGATGCTTCGCTAGGGACGACTTGCACCTGTCACCCCTGGGATTTCGGATATTGGCAAAGGTTCTTGCTTCCCCCATAGTGCCTTTTTTAGGCAAGGCTCAAAAGACAAACCCACCTCCATAGGTATCACAAGGGATAAGAAACTAAGAGTAATGCTACTCAATGCCAGAAGTCTAAACCTCAAGATGCACGCACTCGAAGCTCTCCTTAGCATGGAGAACATCGATATCTGTGCAGTAACAGAAACCTGGTTCAAGGCTACCGAGAGCACCCCAGCATGACCAAATTATACCTCATACCATGCTTTTCAGCCCCAAAACTTGGACCGAACCACAAAAGGAGGGGGAGTATCAATATTCGTCAAAGATACCCACACCTCCAGGTTGGTGGCACAGCACGAAGCATCAGAGACTATCCATGTGCAACTAACTGTGGATAAAACTGCCTTCCAGTTTATAGCCTGCTACAGACCACCCTCCCAAGCACAGGAACCCCACTCGGCCTTCCTGAGAATACTGGAAAATATGAAGGTCTCTCCAAACACCATTATATTGGGCGACTTCAACTACCCAAACATAGACTGGGAGCATTACTCTAGCTCCAACACCCTAGCCCAAAGGTTCCTAGAATTTATAAACTCAAATGCTATGGAACAACTTGTTACCACTCCCACAAGAGGGGAAAACATATTGGACCTGATCATCACCAACATGGGGACACTATGCTCCAGACCAGAAGTGTATCCCTATCAAATGAACCTATCTCATATAACTTTTAAGTTTCAAAATTACAGAGATATTACAATTCTCATTTAATCCTGGAACATTGAAAGCATCCAGTTTTAATTTTAATTAAATGAGAATTGTAATATCTCTGTAGTTTTGAAACTTAAAAGTTATATGAGATAGGTTCATTTGATAATGATATGATACATTTGCCCTGTTTTTTATATATTAACTTTTTATATACTAACATTTTAATGAAGTGTTTTTTATGCACAATTACTTTTTTTTGCATTATTAATTTTAATTTCATATATTTTCATCATTCATAACATTTATAAAGTATATTTCATTATGGTGGGTAGGCACGGCTTCATTCGTGTCCTCCCTACTATTATTGTATATAAATTTTGAACAAGTGAATTTTATGAATAAGTTGTGAGGCTCATAGTGTTTTAAAGTTTAAATTTTTAAGTCATTTTTACGAAGCATGACTCGATTTGTATTTATGTGTCTTTGGTTCTTATATGACTTGGTGCGTGGCTTGTGCTTCTTATAGGAAGTGATGTAATTTGACACCCTTCCTTTAGTGATTTAAACTGTTGGCACCAATGATTTCTTTGTACTTCTGAGGAAGCTTCAGTTTGTTTCTGAAGCGAAAACGCTGCTTGTTTTTACTAATAAATTGCGTTAAAGGAAGAAACGCTTTTGGATTTTTTCGGCTTGCCAATTTCTGTTTTGTTTTGTTGACATTAATTAAAAGTTTATGTAGTCCTTTACAAGCATTTAGTACTCACCTGTCAACCATACAAGGCTGTACATGATAACCTTGGTGCAAACTTGAGTCTACCCTGTGAAGACTGGTAGAGAAAGGTGAAGGCTGCCAGCCTAGCCAGATAGAATTTTATAGATAATTCTATAATTTGTAAATATGAATGTTGAAATACAAGCTTTTCTTCAAAAATGAAAGAAATACTGTTACATGTGGAACTGGAAATAAATGTGACAACAGTGCACTCTACTGACCAAAGAATAGCATGTGGTGATCCTTTGAAGTGGACAATGGTGCCAAAAAGGCTAGATGAAGGCTCCCTGCCTATTGTTTTAAGGCTAAAGTTAATGACCAGAATTTACATATGGAATGTCCTTTATTGCTCTAAGTGTAAAAGAATGTAAATGCAGTTTCTGTCAGCCTGGGAACACCAGGAAAGTGTAAAAGATGATGTAATGTTTATCAGAACTCCAATAGCAATTTAAATAGTGAGAACCAAAGATTATTAAGCATTTTTGTCTGACTATCCAACTCAGCAATCTACCTGTTGCTCCATGTAAGTAAGTTATTTTAGAAGTGTATTTTCTTGTAGCAACAGCTAGGAATTAGAAAATGTAGACTGTTTTTCTGTGATGTCAGAACTGTACTACTGATTTATTTTAAATATTTCTGTGTGATCTCTGAACTCTTTTGACTAGCACTGTGTAGTAGAAAGTATTGTCTTGTGGTTTTATTTATTATGAAATATTTTAAAACCTTTTGACTGTGGCTGTTTTGTGTAGAGATAAGTTAAGCTCTAAGAGTACATTGTATGTATATACGGATCCTGTACCAGGTCACTCTAATAAGCCTTAAGACTGTTTAGTCACACTTACAAATTGGAAAATAATATTGCTCACTAATAATTGGACACCCTTATAAGGGCCTTTGGGTAGCTGATAATATTAGCTGGGAGGTGGCAGTAATTACTACCGTATAGTCTGGGTAAAAGGGGCGCAGCTGGAGAACCTGTGCAAGCCTTCCCCAGGAGTGTCTGTGTGGTTGTATAAACTTATCTCAAAGTGTGTGTGTGTGTCAGCTACTTGGGCAGGGCCATGAAGCACTGGTTGGACAGAGAGGGTGCTGGAGATTTTAGCTTGCCCAGCTAGACTGAGATCTGGACCCTATAGCTGTGCCAATGGGGAGTCTTATTGGGGACCTGGGGAGCAAGGGAGCAACCAGACCCAGACTGACTGTGATCTCTGTGTGCTCTTAAGGGAAATTGAACTTTACTAAGTGTGTTTCTTAACCTTTCCTCATATATGAGTTGCCCCTCACTGGTGTTAGTGGTGAGGATTGAGGCTCCTTGACTGCTGGGCCAGAGCATGGACATCACATACCCATTCAATCTTCATGACTAAACTTAAAGGCAGGCAAAGAAGACTTCCGATAATGACACTGATACAGTAAGACCATACTGCTCATTGATCCATTTTTAGAAAATATGAAAGTATCTATCTTGAAATGGTAGGGAATATTTAGTGGTTTTGGTGTCACATAATCCATATGAGGGTGTCGATATCTACTGGAAAGAAAACAAATAAGAGAGGAAACAGGATTTTGAAAACTGATAGAAAGTTTGGTAAACAGAGAAAGCAGGGAAGATATTGTGCTCTGAGATGTTTTCATAGAGCCAAAGACTATGAATTCAAAACTGGACTCATACATTTCAGAAAACAATAACATGCTGGATAAATGACTGAAGCCATCAATGAACACTCAGAAGTGATTCAAGCTCTTATACATGAAAATGAGCTTTTAAAAGCTGCAGACACGAGGGTGGATCTTTATAGAAGCAGCTGTAGCAGAACAGGAGGATCAAGTGAGAAGGAAGTATTTACGATTATCTGGAGACCTGAAGAGTGTTAGAACTGTAGAGATTTTCTGAAAAAGAAGCTAGTGGAATCGATAAAAATACCTGAAAAGGAGATCCAGAAAGGGCACATTGTACTGCTAGGGTTCATGGTACAGCACAACATGCCTGACACAGGTCGATCATTGTACGATTTTTCTCTTTCGTGTTGAAGGAAAAGGTGTTGGCAGAATTATGGAGAACGAAGAATATTTATGGATATGGACCTTAGCTGGCATTCACACAGGTGCAAAGGTTATCTATAATCATAGGCATTAAATTTAAATTGATCTATCCTAGCACAATCAGACTTTCATTGCCTGGTGAGAGTGGGATAAGATCCTCAAATTACTCCTCAAATGAAGCACAGAGAGATTTGGAAAATCTACAGTTTGGAAAATCACTGAAAGTAAGTGGATAGGTGACAGAAGATGGTAGAGTAGAAGATCAGAGGGTCCCAAGGGGAAACATGGGGGCACATCAAATATATTTCCATTATTTAATTTTATCAGAGAATAAAAGGAAAGGCAGACTTATTAAAGCAGAACCAAAGTGACAGATTACATTTAGCCTAATTGCTATGGAATGTCTTGTCGGTCAATATATGTTGCATTAAAAATAGTGCATGTCTTAAGTTTTACCTTGCTGTTAATTTCTAATGCAGAATAATGTTTTGTCCAACATATGAAGATATGTATTTTGTGGGTACAGATATGGTATAGGCATTAGAAAATAAGTGTTAAACTTAAGAAAGAAAGGAAAAATCAAAATGAAGGTGGACACTCAGACTCTAGTAAAGGCACATGACAGTTTATACAGTCTATGGAAGTGGATTAATTCTTGTGCATGTTAGACAATGGTTGTTCTGTCAAAGGCAGAGGGGCAACTATTTTGCTGAGAGGGAGTTTAAGTGGACACATAGTTTTGATGACTGCTTTTTTTGGATGTGAAACATGGTTATTGTATAAATTTTTCATTATAATGGATCAATGCAGATGTCTAGCACAGGATGTGTCTGATAGAAGGGAGGTTTTTTTATTGTTAAGGTTAAAATGAAATGACTGTTTCTGCTTTAAAACAGGTCTGAAATGTTTTGTTTGGGGCTAAGAATAAAGAAAGTGGATCAGGCTGAAAAGTAGAGCGGACTTGTAGTTCTGTTAATATGATTTAAGGTAGGGCAGGGAAATTAGGTAACATGGTTAGCCTCAAGTTGTAGTGAAGTGCATTTAATTATAAAACTCCCAGGTAATACAATTTGATGTAATGCCTGCTCGGCAGAGGGGAAGGGGTTAATGAATAACAAATGCAGCAGACTCTAGGTGTAATAGACTCTTGTCATGGTTTAGAAGTAATCAAAAGCAGGGGAAGTAATAAGGAAACAAGAAGTATTAATACTGGTTTATAGCAAGCTGAGATAATTAGAGCATAAATTAATGATAATTTTACAGATGGAAAGCTGCATTGAGAAGCCTGCATAAGTGGGGGTGGATAAATCACAGTTTAAGAGGAGTGTAAGCCCAAAGTGACTTCTGGCTATGAAATGGTCAGACAGGAAGGATTTAAAGAAATAGCTGTGAGGACACTAGGTGGCCTAAGGGAGAATAAGTTGTGAAATGGGAGGGGGGCTGGTAGATGAAGGGAATTCACAAGAGGAAAAATGACTGAAGTATGTCTACGGAGGTTTGGCACTGTTCAACTTAACTAGCAATAGGGGGAGGGGGTTAGTAGAGCTCCAGACATAATGTACACAAGCTAAGTGAGAACCAGGAAGTGATGAATGCCGACAAGTAATCGTTAAACAGACATGAGGTAGTGACAGGAAGTTGAGGATAGAGGAACATCAGTCAGTATAATAGAAGCTTCTTTAGAAACAAAAAGACAAAGAGAAGTAACAGGTATACTGTGAAGGTGAAAACCAGACAGAGAGGGAAAGAGAAAAAGAGTGGTGAGGGACAAGAGGTGGGATTAACCTTGGCATAACCCGTAGAGAATGCATTACCCATCAGGGATGGGAAAAAGGAATGCTGAGTTAAAAGTCTTTATATGCAAAGGGGCATCACCCTCATATTGGAAGATGAAAGTTCTGTATATAGTTGTTGGCAGTTTGGGTGGGGGGAGATGAGTACAGTCAAAGTGAGTAGGACAACTGGTGACAGGTAGCATGGTAATGGCAGGAACATACACAACTGCAAAGAGGCTGGCAGGATGTTTTGAGATAAATGTGAAAGGGGATAGTAGATTACAAATATGGATGTGGAATGTGAAGGGATTAGCTACAGCCATGTTACAATAGCTAAAAAGGCATGAGGTGCGTATAGGTTTGTTACAAGAGGTCCACATGGAAGAAAGAAGCCCTGGAAACTAGAAAGAAAGAACTGGGCAGTGTTAACACATGGGTGCATATGAGGCTGCTAGGAGACAGGCTGTTCATTTGGAATCAGAGAATAGTAGTGGAGATGGATGTGCCATTTAAAGAGGGGGTTGGGTCTATGGCCTTTTGGAGGGCTGGACTGTCACACAAAAATTGATGACAGGTTTTGTTTGTATGTCCCCAAGAATGAAATTACATACAGTGAGGGTAATATTGCATAAAGCACTTCAGCTTATACAGGGTATGCATATTAATATTGGTAGGTGATTAGAATATGACTTTGGATAAGGGGGACAGAAGAATGGATAAGACAGACAGAATAATAACAACAATAGAAAAAGATAATTTAAATATGTTAAAATCATTTGAAACTATTGACTGTTGGAACGAGACAAGGAGAGCAAATGGTGATTTTCGGTTTACATTTTTTACTCCAGAGTGATATCTATGGTCTGGACTGGACAACATTTTCATATTAAAGGAACATAATGATACAGTGACATAACTGAGGGTAGGGCCTATAATATATTCGGATCTTTCTCCATGACAAGGGGTCTTTGAGCTGAAAAGAAATAAAATAACTAGAAGTAAGATTTAAGGTTAGATACAAAGCAGTGAGGGAAAGAACATCTGATTTAACATGGGAAAAGATACGGTGTAATCTCAGGACATGGACAGCGCTCAACTTGGATGTAGAGCAGCAGGCAGCAGGTGAAGGTCCCAGACTGGCATATTGTATCACACCTATTATATGTGGACCAGGTATTTTGGGATGCACAAGGGAAAGGAAAAATAGATAATTTAAGAAAGTGGATGAGGAACTTTTTATTGGGGAATAAAAGCCTAGAGTAAGGTGGGAAAAAAATGATACTTCCCAAGGAATATGGTGCACAAGGAGTCCCAGACCCTGGAAGATATATACAAACTCATGCATTGCATGTTGTTACTAATCATTTTTAATACCAATTTATCAAATAAGTGGGCTGAAATGGAAAATCAAATGATTTTTGGAGAGGACATAGAAAGGTGTTAAAGGAGATCTGAAGTAAAGGACAAGTGAGGTTTAATATACCAATAGGAGATCCTGCAGTGGCAGCTTTCAGCAGCCAGTTTGAAATCTTGATTTAAAAGATTAGCAAGATTTAATCCCTACTGGAGGAATGTTAATGGGTGTCATGGGAGAAGACAGGTTGGACTTGGAGGGCCAAAATGACAAAGGTGCGCTATTGGTATGTGATAGTAATGCAAGGCAGAACACTTACTTGGGAAGAGGTGCAGTATAGCTTGGATTTGGATACGGAGCTGTAGGATTGTTATGAGGTTTTTTGTCCAAGGCAAAGCAGATAATATGGTTTAACTGAAGCAAGAATTATGACCCAGAATTGTACAGTGCGTTTTGGAATGGAAACAAAGGGGGTTGGAGAATAGGGGTTTATTAATGAATTATCATGCAGCAGTGAAGGATCTGAGAAGACAAGGAGTGTGGCAACTTCTAGGACATTAGGAACAGTTATCAGATATACAGATCAAGTGGGAACAATGGGTTCATATTTGGAAAATGCAATGTCAGACAATTAAGGTGAGAAATACTTCACCAGTAATTGGTGTAATAAAGGAGTTACTGGTGAAGTACTGGCTGTTTGGTGTATATTTCTACATATTTTGACTTTCTGTGTTTTTGGATTATTGCACCAGTATTAGAGGTTATATATTCACTTTAATTATTTATGTCGGCTCTGAACAGAGCCATCCAAAAGTACACTGACATGGATCCTTGGAATTTGGAGACTAATGATGCTGATGGGCGTTTTGCTCAACTAGATAAATTAATGGCCAAAGAAAGTGCTTTGTACTTCGATACCCGGTTGCTGGAGAAGTACGTGAGTTTGAATATTACTCCCCGTGGTCTGCGTGTAGATAAACTGCCAGCAGCACCTTTCATTGATGAAGAATCTGACTTGCTTGATAAATGGAAGCAAGTCTCCCTTTCCTGTACTTTGGGTTGGCTTCGCATTTTGATAAAGTGAAACCAAAGATCTCAAGAAAAGCTTAAAAATGAGATCTTACTTTTGCAGGATGAACTAGTGGCTGAAACCAACTACAGAACCCAAATCTTGTGCATTAATGAAAAAATTCACAAATTAGAAACTGAAATAGTACTAAGAAAGGGATTATGAGACCGGTATTTTGTTTATGTGGCAGGCAGGAACAAGAACAGCTACTAAGAAATACAACTAGAAATGTGTCCGAAGTTTCTGTTGGAGCTTTAAATGCAGCTTCCGTGAACACTGACTTTCAAAGTGGCAATTCAGACAAAATGAAGGTTTGCACACTAATGTGACTGTACCTAATCCTGTGAATCAAGATGCGCAAGTGTATAATTGTATTAACTTGTCTTGCTTAAATTTAAACAATGACATGCTTAAAGTGTTATATAAAGGGAGCAAATTTGTTCCAACTATTTTTCCTTCTTTAGCTGATATCTATTTAGAAATTAAGGCTTTTGTTAGGAAATTATTGCTAAGAGTTCATTTTCATAGAGTCTCAGAGCAAAATTTGTTACATAGTAATGTGAACGAAAGTTCTATGGAACAGTGTAATGATTTTGAACTTGATGATAGCCTTTTGAATTTATCTATTTACAATTATGAATGTGATGATTTGGATTTTGGTTCTGATGCACTAAATGACATTGAAAGTAATTTAGACACTGGTTTTGTGACAGGATATGGTAGATTAGTGATGCCCCAGTTTAAAAATGTTAATAGTAAATTTACACCCCATATATCAGTGCCTGCTATTTCTATTTTTCAAAAGGTTCTTTTTAGGGAAATAGAGACTAATTATAGGGATTTTGTTAAAGAAAAAAAGCAATTTAACTTAAGTAAAGAAGAATGGTTGGCCTTGAAACAGTTAAAGATGCTTACAAATGACTACATCTTTAAATGTGTTGATAAAGGTGGAAATTGGGTTATTATGGACAAAAGAGAATATTGTAGCATGATTAACAAATTATTGTTGAATCATCTTGAGTATCAGAAGCTAGAAAGTGACCCCATTAAATCTTATAATGATGAACTTTTATTTTTGTTGGAAAAAGGTGGATTTTTACACAAGCTGACATTAATAAAATGTATATAAAAATCCAAATCCATAAGAACCTAGTAGAACCCCCTGGGAGACCAATAGTATCAGGGGTAGGTTCTTTTTTGGAAAATGTCAATATTTTTCTGGATTTTCAACTTAAGGCACATTTGAATAGCGTGGTTGCTCATATTTCTAACACACAAGATTTAATTAATGAGGTTGTTAAAATTCCATGGAATCATGAATACTATTGGGTGACCATTGATGTCAGGTCCTTATATACGAATATAGAGACTAAATGGGGACTTAAATCAATACTTAATATGTTAGGTGAAGGACCTAGAACTAGCTTTTTGATTAATTTATTGGAATTTTGTTTAACCCATAGTTATTTTCTGTTTAACAAAGAATACTTTTTGCAAGTGAGGGGCACTGCAATGGGTGCAGCTTATGCACCATCTTATGCTGATTTATATGGATTACTTTGAAAAAAAGTTTATCTATTCAACTGATTTTTTCAAAAATAATGTGGTTTTGTACAAACGTTTTATTGATGATTTAATTTTTATATGCAAAGGGGATATGTTTGATTTTTTTGAGTTTTTTGAAACTTTGAATAATAATGAACAAAATTTGACTTTTTCTTATGAGGTTAATAGAAATAAAATTGATTTTCTTGATATAACTTTATTTGAAAGAGAAAATAAAATAGAGTTTAGACCTTATAGGAAACATACTTCAGTAAATATGTTTCTGCATGCAACCAGCATGCATCCTCCACATTTACTAAAAGCATTACCACATGGGGAGTTCAAGAGAATCCATGACCATACCAGCAGAGATTTTGAAGTGGAAAATGAACTCAATAAAGTATTTTTAAGATTATTAGACAGAGGATATAATCGTAACCATTTGTTGAGATGTTGGGATAGTATCATTGGAAAAGGTTTTGTGCCTCATAATGCAGGGGGGTAATGTTAATAAGCCTATGAGAACAGATGAAGTCACTAAAAATGCTGAGAAGTTATTTTTTTGTAACTAAATTCACAAACTTCTCAAATAAACTTGCATCATTAGTTAAAAATTGTTGGTATTTAATAAGTGATGATGAATCCATAGGTCATTTATTTCCACATTTTGTAACTTTTTCCTATAAGAGGGGAAAAAATCTTAAAGAAATATTAAACAACAATCTGTTATATTTGGAGAGACCAATTTCTGTCAAAGTAGGCACTTTTGTTTGTGGCTCCTGTAGTATTTGTGACAAGGTTATTAATGTGAAATCTATAAACAAAGTAAACCATACTTCTAAACATTATTTCAATTGTAAATCAACTAGTGTTGTATACATATTGGGATGCTCTTGTGTTAATACTTGGTATATAGGACAAACCAAGAGGATGGTGAGAATAAGAATATTGGAACACTTAAAAGATATAAGGAATTCCAATGAATCCAGTCCAGTCGCCAAACATTTCATTGATAAACATGGGTGCTGCCCTGATGCTTTAATAGTCAGTGTTTTGGGTAAACCTTTTGTTCAAAGGGGAGATAATATAGTAAGCAAATTATTAGAGTTGGAAACTAGAATGATAATTAAATTTAACACTTTAAAACCTAATGGTTTAAATCAGGAATTGGGTATTTAAATTACCTTCAGCATCAGTATTTGATAATATTCAGATATTCATTTATTTATTTATTTACATTTATTTTTATTTTTATTCTTATTTTCATTATATTATTTATTTGTATATATATATATATATATATATATATATATATATATATTACATTTATATTTATATCTATATATTTATATTATATCAAAAAGAATATGGATGAAAATACATACAAAGTGAATGAAGTTTAAAAATGTTTGTTCTAAGGTCACTTTAATTAATGCTTATTCCTTTATTAAATTGAAACTTTAATTGATTCATTAATTAATTGTTTCTAATCCAATGGTATAAAAATGCATTGCCATGATGGATTAAAATGTGATCCTTGAAGGTGAATATATTTTGACTTTCTGTGTTTTTGAATTAAGGTGAGAAAATTTAGAATAGTTGTATGGAAGTACTTGCACAGATATTTTTACACTTGTGTTATGCTGCTGAGAATGTACCTGGGAAAAGGTATATAGACTAGATGGAGATGTCTGGAAGACCAGGCAGGGTACTGAGGGCATATCTTTTGGTAATGATACACATTATACAAGTATAAAAAAGAGACAGACTAGTTGATTAAAGTAATTGATAGAAATCAGATGGGTCTGATGTCTGAGAAGTGGCTGCAAGGTACAGATATTGAATGGGGGAGACGAAGGATAGGAAAAAGTTAATTGAAAACATATTGCTGGTGGCAAAGAAACAAGTAACAAAGTTATGGAAGCAGTCAAAATGATCAGATATAGAGCAGTTAAGGAATATTCTGCACTTATATAGGGAACAAGAACAAGTGCCTAGAACTGGGAAGATGCAGAATAGAAAGTGGAGGAAATGGGAGGAAATTAAGAACAGTACAAGCAAGCGAAAAGAGAAGAAAAGGTGTGACAAAAGAATAAAATGGCTCTCAGGGAGGTGGGGGATAGCAAGGAGGTGGGATTTGCAAATTGTGTAAATAGTTGGAATTTTATAGTGCTTGGAGGCAGTTATGAGGACTAGCTAACACAAATTCATTTTAATAAGTAGTTAAGGGAAGTAGGGATATATTTAAGGGAGTAAAAACTGTGAAATATTAGGGGCATAATGTTGGATGTTTTATGTGTCAGACATGTGGAATAGATATAAACTAGGAATGCTCTTATATGAGATTCCTTAAAGTTGTAAAGTTATATGTATGGCACTGTATTAAGTAATAATTAACAACTCATTTATTATGACTGAGAAGACAATATTTGTCAAGATGAAAAATGGAATCTATATCTTTAGTCTGTACTGTCTGTTTGGGGGGGTTGAATGGGAAATATGTTGTATTGTAGTAAATAGGCAGCCACTTGAGATGATATATTTCGTGAATCAAGTAATGAGATTTAAATGCTATATGTAAGATGTCTGATGGAAAGGAAATAAAATGTTGTACAATAAAGTCAGGCAAAGTAGGACGTTGTTTGACCTGTAGTGATTACTTATTCCATAGGCTTGGAATATGTTAAGTTAGGAAACTATCCCTCTAGTGAGACTTGTTTATTTGTTGGTGTAGCTTTAGCTCCTTAGTACTGATTTTGAGAAGAAATCATAGCTCTTTTAGAATTGGGTCTTTCATGGCTCAAAAAAGTGAGACAAGAGGTAACCTGAGAGCAACAGGTAGAATATGGAGAATTGTGCACATCCATTGAAATAGTTGAAGGATTTAAGGCCTTTAATGTTCTTGCTTAAAAACCACAAGGACTTTCCCAGTTGGCCAGCATGCTTGGACTTGTACATATCAATGGGAGCATTGTATTCAATGGTGGGTCTGATAAAGGAAGTATATAGGTGTAAGGCAACTTCTCTGAATCTTGAAAATTACCTGGGCCAGACAGAAATATTTCCTGATTATAGTGGAGACATGATGGTTGCAAGAGAGAGTTGTCCACATAAGGACACAGGTCTCTTATGACAAGAATCTATCTGAAGAGGAGGAAACAGCTTGTTTTCTGAATCATATTATGCTGCCATTTGTAGTACCCCAGGTATGTGCATATTCATCCCTTCACCAGGTATGTGCATATTCATCCCTTCACCAGGTATGTGCATATTCATCCCTTCACCAGGTATGTACATATTCATCCCTATATCAGGTATGTGCATATTCATCCCTATATCAGGTATGTACATATTCATCCCTATATCAGGTATGTACATATTCATCCCTATATCAGGTATGTGCATATTCATCCCTATATCAGGTATGTGCGTATTCATCCCTTCACCAGGTATGTACATATTCATCCCTATATCAGGTATGTGCATATTCATCCCTTCACAAGGTATGTGCATATTCATCCCTTCACCAAGTATGTACATATTCATCCCTATATCAGGTATGTACATATTCATCCCTATATCAGGTATGTGCATATTCTTCCCTATATCAGGTATGTACATATTCATCCCTTCATCAGGTATGTGCATATTCATCCCTTCACCAGGTATGTGTATATTCATCCCTTCACCAGGTATGTCCATATTCATCCCTATATCAGGTATGTACATATTCATCCCTATATCAGGTATGTGCATATTCTTCCCTATATCAGGTATGTACACATTCATCCCTTCATCAGGTATGAGCATATTCATCCCTTCACCAGTTATGTGCATATTCATCCCTTCACCGGGTATGTACATATTCATCCCTTCACCAGGTATGTGCATATTCATCCCTTCACCAGGTATGTGCATATTCATCCCTTCACCAGGAATGCACATATTCATTCCTTCACCAGGTATAGGTTCATAGGTGTGTACTAGGCTAATGGCCCTGGAGCCTTTACAAGCCTAGCCCATAGGATTACCCTGGCATAGTGCCACCTGACCTTAGTTCCCAGTGCCTCTGTTGAGTAGAGCCACTGGAGTGATCCACGGGGTGAATTTTCTATTTCCCATCCACTCATCAAGATTTCTCTTGAAGAGGGCCAGTGAGGTGCTGTGTTTGACGTTTTTTGTGGTAATGAGTTTGAGGTCTCTGGAGCATGTGGTGCAGAGGGATTGGGATTACTTTAGATGTAGCATTTCTAACAGAGATGGGTCAGACATGGCTTTGTAAGTCAAGCAGAGATTGCCTCTAAGTAGGCGATATGAGACAGAGAATAGTTGGGGTTTTTTGAGTCTGTCCATATAGGACAAGTGTTTAAGTCCTGGATCCTCTCTGTGGGGTACTTTTGTGGCCTCTCCAGTTGTTGCAGGTGTCTAGTGAGGTACATGCCAAATGGGGCATTGTACGCAATGATTGGCCTAATGAGGGAAGAGTAGAGGGAGACAATGACCTCTTTCTTCCTGGATGTGAAAACCCTTAGTAATGAGATGTGCCACATAGAAGGACTTTCTGACCACAGTGGCAATGTGGTGGTCAAAAGAGAGGTTACTGTAAACCTGTGTCCCAGATCTCTTATAACACCTTTGTGTTCAATGGACTACCATCGATGTGGTAATTCATGGGAACTGGGTTTTTCCCAAAGGGGATAACGACACATTTTTTGGCATTGAGCTTAAGGCCATGGTTCTGATGCCAGTCATTGGTCTCAGTGAGGCCTTTCTGTAGGATGTCAACATCACTTGGGGAGTTAATAATGGCTCCCAACTTGCAATTGTCTGCAAACTTTGTTAGCCAGAGTCCCTTCATGTTGGCCTGGACTTCTGAGAAGTAGATACCAAACAGGAGAGGACCCAGGACCGAACCCAGTGGGAGTCAGCTACTTTCACACTGTGGGTTCTATCTGTGAGCCAGTTTGCAACCCACCTAGTGATACAGGGGTTGATGCCTAGCTTAGTGAGTTTTTCTATGATTCCTGAGTGGGGAATGGCATCAAAGGCCTTGGCCAGATCAAGGTAGGCTGTATGAACCAACTTGCCTTCATCCACAGCTCTGATGACTGTCTCAAAGAAGTCGACCAAGTTGAGCAGGCATGATCTACCCTTCACAAGTTTGGAGATTTCCTATAACCATGTTTATTACATCAATGATGATGCATTCCATAGCTTTGCATATCGGACTTGTCAGGCTAATGGGGAGACAGTTCCCAGGGTCTGTAGTCGCTCCTCCTTTGTGGAGAGGGATGACTATAGCATTGCACCATTCGGTAAGGACAAAGCCTGAAGTGAGGCTGTGATTGAACAGGGCACACAGGTGACATGCCAGTTCACTCTGTAGTTCATGTAGAACACACCCAGGGATATTGTCAGGTCCCATAGAAGCTGTATTCTTGGCCTTGGACAGTGCTGTTTTAACTTGTGCAGCAGTAATACTGGGTGCCTGGCAATCTACTGGCATTGTGATTGGTCCTTTGGAGGAAGTTGGCACTGAATCTGCCAGCCAGTATATTGGTAATATCTGTTGGTTCGGTATAGGAGGTACCATTGTGCAGTAGCTCAGAGCAAATCTGGGTATTGCAGTTGAGATTCTTTACATAACTATAGAAGGCCTTGTGGTTGTCTTTACTATCTGCTGCAATTCTGTTTTCATAGCTAGCGCTAGAAGTTTTGATGAGTTTTTCCAGTCCTGGGACTTCACCTTATTCTGCATAAGTTTCCTCCTTCTGTTGCAGAGTTTATTTATGGCAGGGGACCACCAAACTGGCTTCATATTTTTGGAGGAGAGTGTCTTGGTTCTATTGGGTATGGTGAGATCCATGCATTTGTGTACGTGTTTGTACAGTGCATTCGTGTATGATTCGGTGGTCATGCAAATATTCTTCATTTGCATAGGTGCTGTGAAGTTAGCCACCTCTGTTTTTAGGAGCCCAAAGTTAGCTTTGGAGAAGTTTTTCATGGTGGTTACCTTTGCAGGGGAGGGGGGGACAGATGTGGATTTCCAAGGTGATTAGTTTGTGGTTGGATCTAACCAGGGAGGAGCTGACTATTGGTGCAGAGCAACGGTCACCCGTGTTAGTAATGACCTGGTCAAGGCTGTTGCTACCTCTAGTGGGGGGTAAGAATGAGCTGGTCCAGTGCATTGGAATTAATGAATTCCAGGAAACATTGGCCAAGTGTATTGGTACATGAGTAGTTTTCCAGTTAATGGAGGGGTAGTTGAAGTTGCCCAGTATAAGAGTGTTAGGTTGGACCCTAATATTCTCCTGGGTGCTTAGGAACGTGGAGTGTGAGTCTTGGGACATGGTTGGGGACCTATAACAGGGTACGACCTGAATCGCTGTCCTACCCAATGTTAGCTGCACCTGAAGTATCTCTGATGCATTATGTGCATATTCATCCCTTCACTGGTTATGTACATATTCATCCCTTCATTGGGTATGTAGATATTCATCCCTTCAACAGGTATGCGCATATTCATCCCTTCATCAGGTATGTGCATATTCATCTCTTCACCATGTACATATTCGTCCCTATATTAGGTATGTGCATATTCATTCCTATATCAGGTATGTACATATTCATCCCTTCATCATGTATGTGCATATTCATCCCTTCATCAGGTATGTGTATATTCATCCCTTCTCCAGGTATGTGCATAGCCATCCCTTCATTAGGTATGTACATATTCATCCCTTTACCAGGTATGTGCATATTCATCCCTTCATCAGGTATGTACATATTCATCCCTTCACTAGGTATGTGCATATTCATCCCTTCACCAGGTATGCACATATTCATCCCTTCCCCAGGTAAGTGCATATTCATCCCTTCCCCAGGTATGTGCATATTCATGCCTTCAACAGGTATGTGCATATTCATGCCTTCACCAGGTATGTGCATATTCATGCCTTCATCAGGTATGTGCATATTCATGCCTTCATCAGGTATGTGCATATTCATCCCTTCACCAGCTATGTGCATATTCATCCCTTCTCCAGGTATGTACATATTCATCCCTTCATCAGGTATGTGCATATTCATCCCTTCACCAGGTATGTGCATATTCATCCCTTCACCAGGTATGTGCATATCCGTCCCTTCATCAGGTATGTGCATGTCTATCTATTCTTGGAGCAGTTTAGTGTCTGTGGGTGAGAGGATAACACTATCCAACTTCAAGTCATCACTAAACTTGGTCAACTACACTTCTGGGATATTGACTTGGATGTCTGAAAAATGAATGTCAAACAGTAGAAGGCCTGACACTGTTCCCTGTGGTATCCCAATACGTACAGTTTTATGTTATGAGAGTTTTCACAGCCGGAGATCTATTTGATAACCGAGTTTTAATCTAGCAAGCAGCATATAGGTTAACAATACGTTTGTCTAGCTAACATTATGGGCATTATGTCAAAAGCTTTGGTCAAGTTAAAATAAGCTGAATGCACAGAGTGACCACTGTTAACAAGCTGTGTAACAATTTGATGAGATCTGCTATGGTGGGTTCCATGGCTTTGTTTGGCCGATTTGACTGATAAGCTTGTAATTGCCTGGGTCACTACAAGGGTCATCTTTGTGTAGGGTAGACAGAGTGACTCTTCTCTATGCATGTGGCACAAATCCTGTGGATAGCAGAGGCTGAACCGTTTAAGTAGAAGATAAAGACACTCAATACTTGGCATTGTTGAGAATGCAGCCTGATAAGTTATTTGGTCCCACTCCGGTATTATTTTTTAGCCGCTGACAGCGATTTTAAGATGTTTTCCAAGTTTACATCATGGGAAACTAAATTTCTAGAGTTAGTGAAGGCAACAATATAGGTAGGAGGGGGAAAATAAGTACTGAATTTGTCTGCTAATATATTATTTCCTTGGGATCAGTGTATGTGATGTTGTTATTATTATTATTATTAATATTAATAATTGATATTATTAGTAGTAGTATTAATGACCTCATTTCATTGATGGGCATTATTCTTTAATTTACTGACGTAGCTCACAAAAGATTTGTAGTTTTCTTTAATTTGTTGACGTAACTCACAAAAGATTTGTAGTTTCCTCTTGTATCTGTGCTGACCTTAAGTTCATACTCAGCTTTGCATGTTCTAATAATGCTCTTTGCTGACATGCTTCAGTGTTGGGGGGTATGAAGGGGGGACCGAGATTTATTTGCACTTTCTATTATTTTCCTTCCTTTTTTATAGAGTATATTATTGGGAGCCCCTCCACAGGGGTAGAGGGGTTTATTCCTGAATTTGCCATTGTATTTTGTGAAGATTACCAAGGACTTTCTATACAGCTGTTAAGGTGCTGGTAAAAGTTGAAGGCGAATGCAGCAGACCTCTCATTTGGGTCTATTTGCTGTGGATTCTTGGGAATTTTGCATAGGTCTCATGCAAGTAGATTTGACCTGGAGAAATGCATAAAAATGGTTTCATTTGGTGTGGGGGTCAGGGTTGTACCACTTGGTCTAATGGAGAAGATGACTGATTTGTAGTTGGTTTTAAGCAGGGATAAGGAGATGTGGGATGGAATATTGGCAGAGGATAGGCTGGTAAGGACCAGGCTAAGGCTATTAGGGCCTCTGGTGGGTATTTTACTCCAGTACACTGGTATTAACAAAGTCTAGAATATGCCTAGCATATCCATCTTAAAGGTAAAAGCTTGCAGCCAATGTTTGGGTAATTGACATCCCCTAGCAAAAAGATATTTGGTTTGACCTTTACCCCCTCAACAGTACCTAAGGTAATTTTCAGGATCTTTGAAGAAAATTGATAGGGATCTGCAGATAGCATTAAAGTAAAACTTGTTAAAGATGATTTTGATTTCCAAGATCTCCAAGTTACATAATGTTGTTTCTGACAAATAAGAATATTCTCCACAGTTACCTAAAGGCTTGAAAATGTTTTAGGTCCTAAGCCCTGGCATACAGGAAGTGCTGACATTGCAATGAAGCCATGTCTCAGTAACTACACACATGTGAATCTGTTCAGTTTGCAGGAGGACTTTATGTTCTGCCATATTTCTATCTGGACTCTTAGCACCGAATAAGGCTAGTATGATGTTGTCCATAGTTTGGTTTGGGTATGCTATCTCTCTCTCTCTATATAAGAATGCTTATTAAGGAGACTATGGAAAAAACAAAGGAACTATAGAGTCAGTATAGGCTTTAGCCAGTATGCAGAAGTCCTGGTATGACAGGTGAAGTCCATTCATGGTGAAGTAGGATGTCCTGTCTTCCATCTCATCCTGTGTCTTTACTACTTGTGGTGACAGTGCTAGGCTAATGAGTGCGCAGCTTTTTCATAAATATACCCTGCAGGAGTCTAAAATTAAGATCAGATCAAATCCACTACCTCATGTCTTCAAAGGACCTACTCCAGTACATATAATAAATTATATAAAAACAACATCTCCCATAACCACACATTTCCCTTTAATCATAGAAAAGCACAATGCACACTTTTTCCACAAGCATACACAAACACAAAGCACAGTTGTACATTTTACCACCAACTTCATCCACTTGTACTAGTAATTAATATTTATAATAAACCTAACAAATTAAACCACTACAATAAACAAACTGTGCAATAATTCAGTCTAATCATAGATATGCTGCTATAGTTTCAATTTTACTTTGACAATATTACCTTCATATTGTTCCTTGTCTTCCTTGTTTCCAGTTCTGGGATGGGTGTGGGTCACTGCTGTACTGCTTTACTTATTAATTGCTACTTATTAAATGTCTGCTGTGATGTTTTACTAATTTTTCTGTGTGTATATGTGCAACTGTTTCCTGCATTGAGAACAAAGCATTATAATTTTGTTCAGCCACACTGCTGTGTAGTTCTGAATGACAAAGTTTTCTTTTACTTTGACTTTGACACTGCATCTGAAAATGAATCATATGTTAATGAAGTACATTGTTAGAAAATACTACCAACTGCTATACTTAAACTATAGTTTTGTTGAATCGGACATGCATATAAATGTATTCCTTTCCAAAGCATGGCTAGAAAATCCCCCACAAAAATTATGGCCACATAATCTATCAGCAGCAATGCAGCAAAGGGGTAGAGCTTCATGTATGAACATATTGTCTTACAGACATACTAGTAATAGGTAAGACTGAGGTATGTTCATATAGCCCTGACAAAGAAATCAAGCCCCTATGACACAAAGTATATCATAATGACAGACTCACTGAGGAATTAGTAATGTTTCACAAAGTTATTCTGTTCGTTTAGCCTCCTGAGATTGTATTCTGATAGAATTACTAATTATATAGCTGTGAATAAACCAACTGCAAATTGAATAGTCTTTCTGTATTCCCACTCTTAGGTTGGCACTGCACTTAACTAAAGAATCCTAAAGAATTCCAGTATAATAACATAAATTATCATGCTAATAGATTGGGCATGCAACCCTAAACTCTATTCACTTTCTTATAAAAATCATACAAGACCCTATAGCTCCTTGTACTTTGCATGCAAAATCACAAAATATTGAAGCTCAACATCTACGAACAGCTACTTAACATAAAACCTCGACTGTTCAGGTGTATATTTAATTCCATCACCTGAACACACTGACACCTATTTTATTAACATCATCCTAACAATTATAGAGAACAGTCTCTACTTTATAAATAAAAGTTCAAACATGAACCATCCCTTTGGCAATATCACAACTCAAAGATGCAATGCAATGCATAAGATAGATATTCTATGGATGTCATGCTGGCTGTCCAAACCTGCTAGCTCTTAGAAAACATTTTTGATTGCATAAACGTATTCTACAAATCAGAATTGGTTTATCATTCTTCAGAATTTGGTAACCCCCCCTCCCCAAAAGGAGGTTTAAAAAATAGAAGTCTGTCTCACTTAACAATACTAATACTTCAAATACAACACAACAGCGCACAGCATCAAAAATTGTAAATGCATTTTCTGAATATTATAATGTCAATGTGAATAACAAGCGATCTTTTCACCAATTCGAAATATATCACCAATAGTTTACCTTTCAAATGTCAACCATTCACCACATTTGAAGTTGTATGATCTGTGTTCTACTTCTAAAATTTAAGTCACGTGCTTTTTATGCAGCTAATCAAATAACACTTTTATAATATAAATTCAGGGCTTCCAGTATCACAAATGTATTTAAGGTACGGGAAATGTTTTCTTTATGAGAGTCAGCAGAAAAGTCTATGGCTATCTGTGATATTTTTTGCTTAGTGTTTGCATATATAAACCAAATTCTTGTTTTCCAATTGTGTTTTGACCGCATTATTATAATTTAAATAGTTTTAAAAGTTCTAAATAGGCTAAAGGAATAAACTGCTTTTGAATGGTTGAATTGTGTCAATGTTCTTTTGTACACACTTACAACCAAAGCAAAACTAGTATACATTTCTTTGATTGATATGTTTGTAAATGAAGAATCTCCAGCTATGACTTAAGTCATGGCATTAGCTACCTCACAAAGGTTTGATAAATGCTAGTCATCACAAACAGTGAAAGAAATGCCACATGTTCCCTGGAAATACATGTGTGCGCACGTGTGTGTGTGTGTGTGTGTGTGTGTGTGTGTGTGTGTGTGTGTGTGTGTGTGTGTGTGTGTGTGTGTGTGTGTGTGTGTGTGTGTGTGTGTGTGTGTGTGTGTGTGTGTGTGTGTGTGTGTGTGTGTCTAAAAATATTTCAAATTTGTTATTCAACATCTTAAATTATGGAGAAAACCTAATAAAAAACTGGCATGAAATATATGGTGTTTTAATAAAGTTCTTTACCAGTTCAAGGAAAAGTACCCCTTCATGTATTTTGATATAAAGAGATCCTCAAATTTCCATACAAAGAGTGTTAATAATAAGTAGCTCAGACCTATGTCTTTGTACTCTGATACTGATAAAGAGGGGTCATAACACTTGCTGTCTTGCAGTCTAAACTGTCAGCATTATGTATGATCTCTTTAACTAAATGCCTTAAATAGAACAGCAGTCCTTCAATATATTTAGATTAAGAATATTTATATCAGATGGTGAGCAGAACTCATTGTGTCAGTTCCACTACTGTAATCTGCTAACCATGGCAAACTAGGTATTTGCCTATATATGCTACATAGGTTCATAGATTCACAAGTAGGTTCTAGGCTATCAGCCCTAGGCCCTATACAAGCCTAGCCAAAAAAGGTACCCTGGCTTTTGCCACCCAAAAAAATTATTTTCCTGTGCTCCTGTCAAGCAGAGCTACAGAGGTGATCCCCGGGGTGAATTTCCTATTTCCCATCCAATCATCAAGATTTTTCTTGAAGAGTGCTAATGAGGAGCTTTTTTGATATAGATAGGTAGTTTGTTCCAAAGCATGGGAAGTCTCTGGGACAGGAATCTATCATTCCAGCATGTCCTGTTTATTGTGGTGACAAGCCTTATGTCCCTAGAGCATGTAGCTTGGAGGGATTGGGATTTCTTTAAGTGGAGCATGTCCAACAGCTCTGGGTTTGACATAGCTTGTATGTTAGGCAGAGATTGCCTCTGAGTAGGCGATATGTGACAGAGTACAGCTGGAGTTTTTTGAGAAGGTCTGCATAGGGCATCTGTTTGATGCCAGTAATCCTCTTTGTGAGGTATTTCTGCAGCCTTTCCTGTTGTTGTAGATGTCTTGTGAGGTACATAACAAAAGGGGCATTGTACTCTATAATGAGTCTAATGAGTGACGAGTATAGGTGAACAATGATCTCTTTTTTTCTGGATGAGAAACCTTTTGTGATGAGGTGTGCCACGTAGAAGGATTTCCTGACTACTGTGGCGATGTGATTATCAAAGGAGAGACTACTGTCTACCTGTGTCCCAAGGTCTCATCACACTTTTGATGTTAAGTAGACTACCACCTATGTGGTAGCTCATGGGTACAGAGTTTTTACCAAAGGGGATGACGATGTACTTTTTGTCATTGAGCTTGAGGCCATGGCTTTGACACCAGGCATCTGTCTCAGTGAGGCCCTTTTGTAGGATGTCCACATCGTTAGGAGTTTCAATTATGGCTCCTAGTTTGCAGTTATCTGTGAACTTCATTAGCCAAAGACCTTCTGTATTAGCCTGTACTTCAGAAAAGTAGATACCAAACAGGAGAGGACCCAGGACTGAACCCTGTGGTACTCCACTTGTCACTGGTCTAAAGTCAGATTTGGAGTCTGTTACTTTCAAAGTGTGGATTTTGTCAGTGAAACTGTTGGCAACCCATCTTGTGACATAGGGATTTATACCTAGTTTAGTGAGTTTATCTATAATTCCAGATTGGGGGATGGTATCAAAAGCCTTGGTGAGATCTAGATAGGCTGTGTGAACCACCTTACCCTCGTCTACAGCTTTGTTGACTGCTTCAAAGAAGTCAATCAGGTTTAGGAGACATGATCTACCTTTTACAAACCCAAACTGGGTGGGTTCCAGAGTTTGGAGATTACCAATGTCTTTGTTTATAAGTTCCAAGATGATACATTCCATGGCCTTGCAGACCAGGCTCGTTAGGCTAATGGGGCAGTAGTTCCCGGGGTCCATGGTGACTCCCCCTTTGTGGATTGGGATAATCCTTGCCATACCTCCCAAACATCCAGAATTACTCGGTTTTTACCGAGTTTTGGGGTCTAAACAATGGGGTGCCACGATTCCCGAGTGGTACCCCTTAGTTTCCGATTTCCCTGCACTTTATTTTAAATTTTATTTTATTTCCCGGCTTTAGAGCTAATGTCATCACGCACGATGAAGTCAGCTCCATGAAACAGAGAAACAGCCTGTCGGAATTGAGCTTAAAGAGTTCAACATGCTCAACTCCTCAAATCTGTAGCGGGAAACAGGAGGATGCAAGTTCAACGTGCATAAGAGAGTTGCGGCACTACGACAAGGAAGGGTTTCTGCCTGTGCCTACCGGATGGGAGGAATGGATGAAGCTGTACGCAGAGGTAGGAAGAGCACAAAAAATGCACAGCTATTTTCATTCTGTGTGCGTGTGTGAGCTCTCAGCTGCCGACCCGTAACTTATGACAGTACTTTTCCGTTAACGGGGCAGTAACAGTCAGAATGCGTAGTTGATGTCAACCCAGTGCCACTTTGTTTTTTCTGCTTTTAAGTCAGTCTTAGTACACAGATTACCACTGATTTTCTCAACATATGGATAGGTGCTGCGAATGAGAAATGAAAATGGTAACAAAACGTTAAGAGGGCATCAGTGGGAAATGCCCGGTTGATGTTGAGTGCTGCTCGTTTATGTATAGTTTATCAGTTTTGCCTTCATTGTCTCACTGCCACTGATTTTGTCAGATGTCAGACTCAGTACTGCTTATTGCGTTGGTGGTGTGTTCTGGTTTTCATTTTGCCTATGTTCTTCTCACATTATTACCGATTTCTCCTCCAAAGTCAGTGCTGCATATTTGGTTGTTTTGTGCTTAATGTTGGCTTTGTTGTGGGATTGTTCCTCATTTCATCACAAGTCAGTGCCAATCATACACACGCCTTTAGAAAGATTGCATGTTATTGCATAAATAAGGTGTACATCAAGCACTTTATATCATACAAAAAGAAAATAGTGAGGTGCTCCTATTTGTGAACATGTGCGGATTTGGAAGGCTGACTGTGTTCACATTTCGCGGCAACATTAACATTGGCTCTGATTTTTTTTTTTTCTTTTACTTAGATCCCTTTTCCCCTCATATATGCACAGGTGGAATCTGATGATTTGAATAAGATGCATACTGCAGCAGTAGATTGGAGGGGGTGGGGACATGCTGTATGCTCTGGTGTTTCTGAGGAGAAGGAACTCGGGCTTTTCATAGTTCAGCAGTCAGCTTCAGTAAATGCTTTACAAATCCTCCATAGAAGGTTTTCCTTCTTGTACAAATGTACTTAACCTGTTGAAATGTTTACCGAGTTGCATCTGTATATGTTTGCTGCATCATTTAGAATAACTGTACCAAAAAATCAACGGTCCTTCAACCGCGCATTCTAACTGTTGCCCCATTAATGGAAAAGTACCTTATGACAAGGAAGGGTGTGTGCCTAAGACCGGAGCTGCCTGCAGAGGTGTGTGCCGTCAATCATTCATTATTTTTAATACAGAGCTGCTGTTCTTTCAAATGCAGAGCTGTTTTCTGTGTGAGGTGTGCACCGTCATTCATTCAAATGCAGAGCTTGTGTGTGTGTGTGTGTGTGTGTGTGTGTGTGTGTGTGTGTGTGTGTGTGTGTGTGTGTGTGTGTGTGTGTGTGTGTGTGTGTGTGTCAGACTTCATATTCTTCAGAAAATACATGTAACACAAAATCTTTTATTCTAGCAATTTTCTAAGTTTATAATATCACTATTTTGGGGGCTGTATTCCCCCATTATTGGTTTTGTCCAGGTTTATTTGTGCTAAGAGGTTGAGAGCTATGGTGAGAGAAGTAAGAACTGAATTATGTATTCCCTCGTTATTGGCTTTGTCCATGTTTTTGTGCTAAGAAGTTGAAAGCTATGGTGAGAAGTGAGAACTGAATTCACTAAATGATAGCCATTTAAGTTTTAGTCTTCCTCTTGTTTAGGAAACTGCTGATTTGGCATAGTGGTATGTTGCTCTGATGTTAGTGCACATGGTCCTCCTGGGTTCTAGACTTGGCAGTGAAACACATGGTGGTAACACAACAATTTATTCTAGCAACTTTCTAAAATTATACAAGCAATGTTTAAAATGTGTCCCTGGTTTTTGGGCTTCTGTCCCCTCCCAATAAAGTTTGGCTATATCCATATTTCTTGTGCTGCAAAGTTGAGAGATACAGTTGAGTGTTAAGTGGATTTTACAAGGAGCTGAGAGCTTCAGGGAAAGAGAAGTTTTGTGTTGCTTATGTGGAGGCTGCTTGCATTGTTAATAGCATAACAGGTTAAATATTTGCTTTTGGTGCAGAAGGCTGTGGATTCTACTGTCTGTTTTCATTGTGAGACTGTATTGTTTTGTTTAGCAGATGTATTGGTGTTTGTGCATTGTACTATAAAATGTAAAAGTAAAATCCAAATAATCATTGTAAGTAATTTAAGTAGTATGCACATTATTGTTTATAGTAAACTGGGTGAAATAGCCAGTTAATGGGACATTGGAATGGCTGCAGGGGGACTCTGGTGCCATATTTTGGCTGTCTGTTCAGTTTGCATTTGAAAGTTGCTATCCCACAATTCCATTGGAGTGGGTGGATTTACTTAATTATGTATGCAAATTTTATGTTAATCAGCGTACAGATTTGTACCTATTGCTCATGGGCCTTGTCCAGATTTTTGATGTTTCCAGGTTGAGAGGTATGATCCTCGCTGTTCGCCATTCAGTGGGCACAAAGCCTGAGATGAGGCTATGATTGAACATGGTGCTTAGGTGGGGTACCAGTTCATTCTGTAGTTCATGTAGAATGTAGCATGGGATATTGTCAGGTCCCATGGATGCTGTGTTCTTGGCTTTGGAGAGTGAGGTTTTTACCTGTGCAGCCGTGATTGCAGGAACTTTGCATTCCTCTGGTATAGAGATGGGCCCTTTAGGGGGTTGGGGGGGGAAAGTTAGCACTGAATCCATCTGCCAGGATATTGGCAATATCAGTTTGTTCTGTATATTTAATGCCATTGTGCTGTAACTCAGAGCAGATCTGAGTGTTGACATTAAGATTCTTAACATAGCTATAGAACGCTTTGTGGTTGTCTTTAGAATCAGTGGCGATTTTCTTTTTATAACTAGCTTTGGAGGATTTTATGAGGGATCTCAGCTTCTTACTGAGGCTGACCGGGGAGTTCTTCCAGTCATGGGATTTTACTCTTTTTTGCAACAGTTTCTTTCTTCTCTTGTAGAGTTTGTTTATGGCAGGGGACCGCCAGATTGGCTTCCCTTTTTTGGAGGATAGCATCTTGGTTCTGTTAGGGATAGCACGATCCATGCACTCGTGTAAGTGCTTATAAAGTGCATTTGTGTAGGATTCAGTAGTCGTACCTCTATTGTCTGGCTGCATGGGTGTTGTGAAGTTTGCCACTTCTGTCTTAAGAAGCGTGAAGTTGGCTTTGGAGAAACTTTTTACGGTGGTTTCCCTAATGGGGGGTGGGGGGGTGGGACGGGATGTGAATGTCTAGGCTGATTAGCTTGTGGTCGAATCTGACAAATGAGGAATTGACCTCTGGTGTGGAACACCGGTTGCCCATGTTGGTAATGACCAGGTCTTGGATATTGCTGCCCCTGGTGGGGGTGTGGCTAAGTTGATCCAAGGCATTGGAATTTATGAATTCCAGAAAACGTTGAGCAAAAGATTTGGTACATGAGTAGTTTTCCCAGTTAATGGTGGGGTAGTTGAAATTACCCATTATTAGGGTGTTGGGTTGTACCCTAATATTTTCCAGTGTATCAAGAAATGAGGAGTGGGAATGCTGGGGCATGGTAGGGGATCTCTAGCAAGTTACAATTTGGATTGCGGTCTTGTCCAGAGTTAGTTGCACTTGGATAATCTCGAATGCATTATGCTAAGGAACTAGCCTGGAGGTGTGTATATCTTTAATGAATATGGACAGGCCTCCACCTTTAGTGTTTTGGTCCAGGTTAGGTGGCTGAAAGGTGTGGTATGAATTATAGCCTGGTAATGCAGGGGTGCTCTCTGGAGCCTTGAACCAGGTCTCTGTCACTGCACAGATGTTGATGTTCTCCATTTTAAGGAGTGCCTCGAGTGAATGCATTTTGAGGTTTAGACTTCTAGCATTGAGTAGCATTACCCTCAGATTTTGCTTGCTTGTACCTGTTATGGTGGTGAATTTGTCATTTGAACCTTGCCTAAAAAAGGTACTATAGGGGTGCCTAATTATGCCTAATTATGTTGTGAAACTATATTGTTTGACAACAATTCTATCTATTGTTAACTTTAGATAAACTCTGTAGCTGGATTTACTGCTTGTAATAATTTGTACATGTTGTATACTGTACTGTATATCTGGAGCGTTTCTCCCCGGGCCTCCACTGAAAACGGGCTCCCAGTCCAGTCGGACACTTCCCGGTTAACAAATGTAATAAATAAAAAAATTAAATTAATAAATAAATAAATTGTAAATGGAGCCACCTATACCAAGCCAGAAGATATAGCAAACCTACTGGGTGACAAATGAAGCACCAACTTTCCCTCTCTTTCCCCCTCAACATTCCCTCAGGAAATACCATCAAATATAACTCCCCCTGCTATCAGTAGGGAACATGTCCTTAATGCTCTCTCTAAAGCCAAGAACACTGCATCAATAAGTGACCCATACAGTATCCCAGGATGCCTTCTAAATAGCTTGAAACATGACCTATCAGGCCCTCTGTACTTGCTATCTAACTGTACAGGCTTCATATCTCATGAATGGAGAACAGCAACAGTCATCCCTCTGCACAAAGGTGGGCTATCTACAAACTCTGAAAACTACAGACCCATAAGTCTCACTAGTCTCATATCTCATATGCAAAGCTGTGGAAAGAATTATCATGGAAATGATTAATAGTGATATATTAAACCTCCAGACTCTGAACCCAACCCAATTTGGTTTCAACAAGGTCAGATCATGCCTACTCAAGCTGGTGGACTTCTTTGAGAAGGTCACTAAAACAAAGAATGAGGGCAAAATGGTTCAAACTGCCTACCTTGATCTGGCCAAGGCATTTGATACAATACCCCACTCAGGCATTGTTGACAAACTCCGGCGGTTAGATATAAACCCTTATGTCACCTACTGGATAGCCAACCAGCTCACAAACAGGACCAAGAAAGTTAAAACTGGGGAGTTCACGTCTACAAAAAAAAAAAAGTGGTGCCTTGTGTGGCAGTGGCTGAAAAAGCTACCCATCTATGTCAAGCAAAGTTCTTCATTAGCACTCCTCATGAAAAATCTTGATGAGTGGATGGGAAATAGGAAATACACCCCGGGGATCACTTCTGTGTCTCTGCTCAACAGTGGCACAGGAAAATAACTTTCTTGGGTGGCGTAAGCCAGGGAACCTTGTAGGCTAGGCTTCCATAGCCCCTTGGGCTGATAGCCTACTACCTACCTATGAACCTATGAACCTATGTGCAGTATTTGTCTTCTTTTCTGCACAAAAAAAATGAAAAAAAAAAAGCAGTTTCTGAGATTTTAAATGAAGGTGCAATCAATTATAGCAGAGAGAACTTACTGGAAATCAAGGAATTAAGCTTGTTGTCTAGCTGGATGGTTGGCCTGTTGTCTGCTGAGTCTGACAGGCCTACAACAACTCCCACACTCAATGATTTTGGAATTCTATTACTGCATGGCTCAAAAGGCCTTAAACAGCTATTAGGAGCTTCTACAACACACTGAAAAAGGATCAAGAGGAAAAGATGTGAGAGAACTAGGAAAAGAGGAACAAGGACTGGAATTGCTGCTAGACTGAAGGCAAATCCATCTAGGCCTATACTGCCATCCTTACTACCAGCAAACATGTGCTCTCTGGTAAATAAAATGGACTATATAAAGCTGGAACAATCAGCCAAATGACTAGTGCCAGAAACATAGCCTCAAGCTGAATACCAAAAAATACATCATCATCCTCTTTGGGGAGAGTGACATCCACAAAAATGATCACATTAATAACAATGTCCTAAGCACTCAATTAGTCATGAGGGATTTGGGTACAAAGGTTGATAGCAACCTGACTTTTGACCACCATGTTGCTTCCATTGTATGGAAAGCCTTCTACATGTCCCACCTGATAAGTGAGGGTATCTCATCCAGGGACAAGGAGGTCATAACATCCCTGTATTCTTCCCTTATAAGGCCCATTATCGAGCGCAATGCCCCTTTCAGCATGTACCTCGCAAAGCACATGCAGCAGCTGGGGAGACCACAGAGGTTCCTCACCAGGAGAATCCAGGGCCTCAAACATCTGCCATACATAAACAGGATAAAAGGCCTATCCCTCTATTCGATTTCATACAGACTCCTCAGAGGTTACCTCTGTCTGGCATACAAGGCATTCACAGACCTCACCTTGATGAGACTGCTGCATATCCGCAAGTCAAGCTCTACTCCAGTAACCCACATGCGCAATCTCAACCTGGTCTGTGACATGAACAAGACATGTTGGAGGGACAGATTTGTGTCCCAGAGACTCCCCCATCTATGAAATAGACTCCTTCTCCTTATCAAGCAGAGTACCTATTTACCCCTTTTTAAATGCAACCTGGATAACTGGATGGGAAACACAAAATATAGCCCTGGGATTCCACCCATGTCCCTGCTGGACAGGGGCATCAGCTGCTGATTTGTCTAAACATGGACTAAACTCTTGGCTAGGCTTATAAGGGCTTCAGGGCCAATAGTCTAGTAACCTCCTATGATACTATGATCCTATGGATATGGCATTTCAAAATAAGATGAGACATTTGTGTATTTATGTTTACAGAGACTTTGCTGCATAATAGCATTAATGACAATGCAGTACAACTGGAAGAGTTCACACTTATGTGCACTCAGTGCGAAGTCCTAGAGGAGGGGGAGTCTGCTTGTATGTAAATACGTGGTATAGAAATTGTGACCCTGTACTGACCAACTGCTCTGCAGACATAGAATTCCTAGCAGTGAGATGCAGACCCTTTTATATTCTCAGAGTGTTCAGTGACATCATCATGATAGTAGTGTATACACCACCAAGTGCAAACACTAGTGAAGCTCTGACTACACTGAATGACATCATCATGATAGTAGTGTATATACACTGAATGACATCATCATCATTGTGATAGCAGTGTATATACATTGAATGACATCATCATCATCATGATAGTAGTGCATATACCACCAAGTGCAAACACGAGTGAAGCTCTGACTACACTGAATGACATCATCATGATAGTAGTGCATATACCACCAAGTGCAAACACTAGTGAAGCTCTGACTACACTGAATGACATCATCATGATAGTACTGTATATACACCAAGTACAAACACTAGTGAAGCTCTGACTGCACTAAATGACATCATAATGATAGTAATGTATATACCACAAAGTGCAAACACTAGTGGAGCACTGACTACACTATATAACTCAGTTTGTGACCTACAAAATAAAAACCTGGATTTTACATGCATTATTGCAGGAGATTTAGCTATGAAGAGGATGAAGAATGGAAAGGCTGTTGGTCCAGATGACATACTTGTGGAAGCATGGAGGTATTTAGGTGAAATGGCAGTGGAGTTTTTAACTAGATTATTTAATGAAATCTTGGAAAGTGAGAGGATGCCTGAGGAATGGAGAAAAAGTGTTATGATACCGATTTTTAAGAATAAGGGTTATGTGCAGAACTGCAGTAACTACAGAGGGATTAACTTGATCAATCACAGCATGAAGTTATGGGAAAGAGTAGTGGAAGCTAGGTTAAGAAGGGAGATGATGATTAGTGATCAGAAGTATGGTTTCATGCTGGGAAAAACACTACAGATGCAAAGTTTGCTCTGAGAGTGTTGATGGAGAAGTACAGAAAAGGTCAGAAGGAGTTGCATTGTGTCTTTATGGACTTAGAGAAAGTATATGACAGGGTGTCTAGAGAGGAGTTGTGGCATTGTATGAGGAAGTCGGGAGTGTCAAAGAAGTATGTAAGAGAGGTGCAGGATATGTACGAGGGTAGTGTGACAGCAGTGAGGTCTGCGGTTGGAGTGACGGATGCGTTTAAGGTGGAGGTGGGATTACATCAAGGATCAGCTCTGAGCCCTTTCTTATTTGCAATGGTGATGGACAGGTTGATAGATGAGATCAGACAGTCCCCGTGGGCTATGATATTTTCAGATGACATTGTGATCTGTAGTGAGAGTAGGGAACAGGTGGAGAAGACCCTGGAGAGGTGAAGATATGCTCTAGAGAGAAGAGGAATGAAGGTCAGCAGTACTAAGACAAAATATAGTAGAAAGAGAAGTGAGCAAACGCTTACGGAAAACCCAAGAAATGCTGCAAATATGTTTTTAAAGAATGGTGTTTTCCTCCTTGGCTACTGCTGTTAAAATTCTTGTTAAGACGCTTCTCCTTGTTTCTTCTTTAAAAGAACTTTTAATTAAAATGATTTAAAACAAAAAAACAAAATAAAAGCTGCAACCTAACCATTTGAAAGTTAGCATTGTAACACAGAAAAAGAGAGATGAGCACTTTCAGTTTATCAACCTTCTTCAGATCTGCTTAACATTTGCAGCTACTTCTATTTATATTCATGCTGCTTACTTAGTCATCCCCCCACAACCAATGGGAGCCTCTATGCTAATTCTTGATGTACTTGTATTCCAATCCGATGTTCTGGTTCTTATTTCTTGGAAGCCATTTACATTCTTCCATGCAAATAAGTTTTAATAAATCTACCAATGTTTATTCATTCCTTTCTCTCACCTAATTTGCTATTCTTTTTCTTTTGCTCCAATGGCTTGTGTGTATCCTGTTGCAAGATGCAGGCTCCACCTTTTTATGTCATGTTCTTATTTGCCTTTTGAAAAAACTAATCACTCTCCCTGCATAGCATTTTTCATGTATTTCGCCTCTATTTTGGAGGCATCTGTCTGCCTATAACAGAGCTACAACCTCTTCTCTTTCACGGGTTGTCTTCATTAGGTAAACCACAAGTACAGTGGCTTTCTCCTTTGTTTTAAAACATAGGATCAAACACTTTCTTGTAAATGCTATTACTTCCATGTCATCAGGTCTCCTTCAAACTGATAGCGCTTACTTAACTACATAAATGCACTTGCTAATTCACATCATAAATCAAAAACTTTTTTTATTTTGTGTCTTGCTTTTTAATATCAAATCTCTTTCTGACTAGGAGCGCTTGCTTATATTCGAAGATGTACTGCTAATTCCTGTCATTCTATCCGAGTTTTACTTTGTACAGAGCTCTTTACTCAGTCTTATTGAGAAGCTATCCTAATTGTTTTTTAGTATTATGTAATACATTGGTTGGCAAATTACACTTCTTCTCCTTTTTCTCCCATACTAATTCCAAACACTCTACTAATTCAATGCCTTTTCTTCATTTGCTGACAAATTTCCGCTAATAAATATCTTTGATCTCCGTAACACATCATTTCTCCTTTCTAATTGATGTAAATAATGGATGAACAGCACACTTTCTATTCCTTTAGCGCTCTAAATTTCAATATTTTCCAGACTTCTAAATGCACAATGAACTTGATCTCAATTTATTTATAGTTTGGAGTTTACACTTCTTCCATCACAATATTCAAACCAGGGCTAGAACCCTGAACTCTTTGTTTGAAGATCTAATGCTCTACCAACTGAGCTACATTGGTAGATGCATTGTTAAACTCCCTCTTAGCTTTCTTTTCTTTCTAAACAAGCTTGAGGAGGACTATAACATATAGGCCAAAAAAATAATAGGCAAACTACACTCTTTTTATTTCTTTGATGTTCTTGATTTCAATGCTTTCCAAACTTCTTCTTGCACAGTAAACTTAAATTCAACTGTTTTCATTTATGATTAGGGATTTCTTCTCCTTTCACCATGGTACCCAGACTAGGACTCGAGCCCTGGACCCTCTGGATAAGGGTCTGATGCTCAACCGACTGAGCTACATTGGCAGATGTATAACTCATTTCCCTCATAGTTTCCTCTCTTTTAAAACAGGTTTAAGCGGGACTATAGCATTTCCTGAGGAGACTGAGGAAAGCAAGCCTACCTCCCTCTATTCTCTCCACCTTCTATAGGGGTACCATAGAAAGTATCCTAACATACAACTTCACGGTGTGGTAGAGAAGCTGTTCAGCTGCAGATCAAAAAGCCCTTCAAAAGATAAGAGTTGCAGAGAAAATAACAGGATCCAAACTTCAAGAGATAAAGGATCTATACATGACATGTTATGACAGAGCAACAAAATTGTCCTGGGACCTCTCCTTTTTTGGCACTTACTTCTCTGAAATCAAGGCCAATGTCAATGGCCTTTGGCTTAATAAATTTGCAGATGATTGCAAATTAGGAGCTGTCACTAAATCCCACACTGACACAAATGTTCTCCAGGAAGGTTTGACATAGATGTACATCTGGTGGCACTTACTTCTCTGAAATCAAGGCCAATGTCAATGGCCTTTGGCTTAATAAATTTGCAGATGATTGCAAATTAGGAGCTGTCACTAAATCCCACACTGACACAAATGTTCTCCAGGAAGGTTTGACATAGATGTACATCTGGTGACAGAGCCATGGACTAAAACTAAATGCCAAGAAATGCATAATAGTATCCTTCGGGAAGTCATCCACCCCTGGTAATCATATTGACAACACACCCCTTAGAGCTGAACTGGTAGTCAGGGACTTAGAGGCACACGTAGACAGTAATCTAGCCATTGACCATCACGTGTCTACACTACTAAGGAAAGCATTCTATGTTGTGCAACTTATAAACAAAGGTATGGCATGGAGGTCCAAGGGAGTCATTGTTCCACTGTATTTTTGCATTTATCAGACCTATCACTGAGTGCAGTGGCCCTTTTGGTGTGTGCCTAACCAGGCATATCCAACAAGTGGAACATCCACAGAGGTTCCTCACTAAAAGAATATCAGACATAAGTAAAATGTCCTATGCAGACCGCCTCAAGGCCCTATCCCTGCATTCTGTCTCCTACAGGCTGTTAAGGGAAGACCTATGTCTGGCATACAAGGAATTATCAGACTCCATGTTGATGGATCTCCTGCATATCAGCATCCGAATTACCCATTCTAAAGACTTTAACCTTGCCAGTGATATAAGCAGGACTTGCTGGAGACAGATATGTACCCCAGAGACTACCTCTCCTTTGGAACAGGCTCCAAATACATCTGAAAAGTTCCTCCCTTACCCAGTTCAATCGTAACTTGGACAATTGGATAGGGAAGAGGAAATACTCCCTGGTTTGGCAGCCTATGTCCTTAATGGACACAGAAAGCCTATAAATAGTTCATCTCCCAAGCCCCTGCTTACATTTATCAAGGGTATGAGAACTTGTCAGAGATTTGGGATGCATGGCTAGACTTAAAAAGGCCCATGTGGTCATTAGCCTAGTAAACACCTATGAATCTATGAACCTATGACTCTGAGCAAAGTCACTTCATTAGACAGTGCACCCAACTGGGGCATCATACATAGATACACACACACACGCACACACACACACACACACACACACACACACACACACACACACACACACACACACACACACACACACACCTTTGTCTTAAGGGATATTTAAAGCTCAAATCAGGCTTGGCTGCTGCTCTGTATCTGTGCACTCATGGCTTCAAATCCATTACCATACAGCTATAATACTTAAATATCCTGGTTTTCTGGGCCTTTCTTACATAAGTGGGCTTGCTGTACTGTCTCCTGCAAGGTCCTAATGCAGGTGCATTGTAGTGATGAAAGTTGGATTTTACTTTTTTTTTTTACAAAAGATTTTTGTAAGGAAGACAAGGTCACCCCGCCAGCCAACACAGACCCTAGGCAACTCTGCTCGCAATAGGTATTAGTGCTATGTTTCACCTTTTGTTGTGATGCATATTCTTAGCAGTCGAAACCACTAAGCATTCATGTATTACATTGCATTAAAGTATGCATAGGACAGCAAAGGTTTAACAACAGGATATGTAAATGTACTGAATGCCACCTTAGAAGACTGGAGTTTTTGGTCACTACTGTCCTACCATTTGGTTAAACCTTATTAAGAATAAGCCTTAACATTCAAACTATTGTTTTATCAAACTATCTACTTAAATCTATCTCTGGCTATATGTATCTATGCATCTTGTTATATCTGTTTCTATCTATCTACTTATCTATCTATATATTATGTATGTATCTATATATGTATCTATTTAGGCAGGGACATAGGCCACATATATCCATTTTCTGCTACATCCTTGCAAAACAAAATACAAACGACAATTCTGTGATGTATAATAATTCAATCAGGAAGACAGTCAAACTGGTTTGAGTAGTACATTTATATTATACAAAGCAGGACAGCAAAATTTGTGAAATAAAGCAAAGCTGCGCCATATAGAAGAATAATAAATTAACAATAAACATTATTAGCTAGACATTTTTACTAAGTTATTACTTTGAGGATTTAAGGTTGTAGTAGCAAAGGGCTATTTTGAAGGTTATATATTGACTAGAGTTTATGGGGGGGGGGTTGTGTCTGATTGCCCCATTGAGCGCAAAGAGTAATGATGTTGTACTAATAGGCAGTAAAATGCAGTGTTATATTACAAAGTACTCATTTAGGGATAATTTCAAGTGAATGTGGAGTATTTTGCAGTTTTAAATAATTTTATTTCAACATTCAACAACTGTACAATAATCAAGAGCACGTTTGAGAGCAGTATGACATTTGTAATTCATTTGCCTCTTGTGATAACATTTGTTTTGTTAAAGTTTTTGTTGATAGTGTTTGTGTAACATTCATTTATAAAGTATCAGCAGGAGTTTCAAACCTCTTTGACAGGAAAGATAAATGCATTTATTTAAGCGGCTGCATATTGATGTTGAAATGTTTTGCATTTGTTGACATATCTGTAATACTGGTTCACCCATAATGGAGAAAATACTTTCATTTCTATTAATTTTGCTCTTTGTTTAGATATTACACGTATTAGATGTTCAACTGAGGCTCCAGTCTATGGATTTATGCATTTTTTCAACCATTAGTTGAATCACATGAATGATTAAAGCTTAAATGCAGTCAAGTGTTTCCATTTTAATCATGATTCCTCGTGCTGGATTAAAATGTCAGATATTCCCGTCCATAAATTTGAAATAAATTAGCCTTCTTCAGTGACCTGTATCACAGCTCCTTCAAAAAGGGTGATGGATTAATAGACTCAAAAGAACTATATAGGGTTAGCCAGGGGAAACTGATTCAGCATGTGCCTATTCCCCTTAGCTGTTTTTTTCTTTATTGCAGTCATTATTAGAAAGTCTACATTGAGATTATATGTACCTATCTACAGGCAGATGAGCGGAATTAGGTACTGAACAAACGTGCAGCATACAATTCCAGACCACTGCCTCATTACCAATAAGATAGTAACTGTCCAATTTTGTTTCACTGAACAAAATACAGGTAATGTGGCTCCCTTAGTATCTGTCTGTTACTGCATAGCAGGCTTAGTAGGGGTATGACCCATTAATCTGAAATAAAAATACTTTCCTTGTCTGAGTCAGTTCTTTATCTACGTAGCTCAGATATGCAACCATCATCTGCTTACAAGTACTTTGTTTCATTAAATAAGTTATTCAGATTAACTCAGTATGCATGTGGAAGTTATTCAGATTAACTCAGTATGCAAGTGGTAGTTATTCAGATTAACTCAGTATGCATGTGGAAGTTATTCAGATTAACTCAGTATGCATGTGGAAGTTATTCAGATTAACTCAGTATGCATGTGGTAGTCATTCAGATTAACTCAGTATGCATGTGGTAGTTATTCAGATTAACTCAGTATGCATGTGGAAGTTATTCAGATTAACTCAGTATGCATGTGGAAGTTATTCAGATTAACTCAGTATGCATGTGGTAGTCATTCAGATTAACTCAGTATGCATGTGGTAGTCATTCAGATTAACTCAGTATGCATGTGGTAGTCATTCAGATTAACTCAGTATGCATGTGGTAGTCATTCAGATTAACTCAGTATACATGTGGAAGTTATTCAGATTAACTCAGTATGCATGTGGAAGTTATTCAGATTAACTCAGTATGCATGTGGTAGTTATTCAGATTAACTCAGTATGCATGTGGAAGTTATGCAGATTAACTCAGTATGCATGTGGCTGCTGAGGTTGAAAGAGTTAAGTGTTTTCTGCATTTTTCATCATTTCTGTACTTTGCATGTCAGAATGCAGATATGAACTTGAGCAATAAAGAATGCAAAGATTCATCATTACTTGCTTGAATTTCCTGTTAGGAAGATTTAACCTACAAGCATTTCTATCTTTTTCTAATATGCAGGCATAGCTCAAAAATTAGATCATGCTTGTAGTCTAACATATCATTCTGTGGAATTTTTGCTAATGTCATTTCCATGAATGAAGTGAAACACGGCAGCATCCATAACGCAGGATTTTCATTTGTCCTTGGGATACAATGGCTATAATTTAAGTGGAGGATGACCTTACGGATCGTCCTATCTATGGAAAATCTGAGGGAGTGTGCATGTCTGTGTGTGTGTGTGTGTGTGTGTGTGTGTGTGTGTGTGTGTGTGCGTGTGTGCGTGTGTGCGTGTGTGTGTGTGTGTGTGTGTGTGTGTGCGTGTTTGCCATGTCATCATTTCCTTTCATTGTATTTTGTAACATTTAAAGAAATACCATTTGATTATTTAATCAGATATTCTGCAGCTGGCCATAAATAGGACACTTCTTCATATTTGTATCCAATTTTCAACTGGCCTCTGGATGAATATGGTTGCATGATATATGTTCCTGTCATTGTGTCATTCTGGTGTTTTCCTAACGTACAATTTCACATGATGACTCTTGGGATTCTTGGTAATTAAGCTGGTATAATCTAGACATATGGCTCTTTAACTTGTCCCATCTACTAGATGCTTCTGCCAGACCATTCTGAAATTCAGAATTATTTGATCTGTGCTATTCATGTTTTGGCAACAAGAAGATGTTTCATTTTGTTGACATTTATTGTCCTAAAATTAATGTCATACATTCTTTCTGATTGCATAAGTGAAAGAAATTTCACATAATTTGAGAAATGCTTCTAAATGGGTTGATCAAGCATACCTTTAACACCAGAAGATTTTAAAAAGAATGAACTGGTCTGGAAATGTTTTTTTGTATGACTAGTTTCTCATGGGTGATTTTTGAGTGCATGTACAGGGGGCAACGTACTAGGCAACATACTTGTTTTTAGTTCATGAGTATACATTA
Source organism: Protopterus annectens (assembly GCF_019279795.1). Lineage (NCBI taxonomy): Eukaryota > Metazoa > Chordata > Ceratodontiformes > Protopteridae > Protopterus > Protopterus annectens. The sequence goes on from NC_056726.1 coordinate 1,258,054,145, forward strand.
TGGCATTTTTTAATTCTACAATTAAAATGATTGTGCAGTGGATAGTTAGGAGCATGTACTCTGCACCGACTTTTCTTCTTTGTCTGAGATAGTATGGTAAAAGAATATTTCTGTTAATTATACAGTTAACCAAAAGCATGCACATTCTTTGCTTTGGATAGCTAATGGCTTCTCTAAAGGCTGTTTTGACTGAAGTACTACATGTTGCATCAAACTGAAGGTTGGATGTGAATAAAGTAATAAATATTCACGGAATAAATGTTTCACTTTCTTCCTGAATGCGGACATAACTCTTAGTGTTTTGGCCTAATTCTGCTGATATAAATTTGTGTTGATATGGACCATTTTTACCACTATCTTCAAGATATTGCTAAATGATATGGTATAGCAGATTTTGTCATGGAGGTTTAAGAGAGTGTGTTGTTAGACATACACCCTACAACCATCCTGGGCTTGATTTCTGCAGCCTGCTTTTGTCTGCTTAGTGTCTCTGAGCACATGCGTTGATGAGGTACTGCTCTTGGATAATTACTGAAAATGGACTATGTGTCCATGCACTTGGATCATTACTGAAAAGGGACTAGGTGTCCATGCACTAGGATCATTACTGAAAAGGGACTATGTGTCCATGCACTTGGATCATTACTGAAAAGGGACTATGTGTCCATGCACTTGGATCATTACCGAAAAGGGACTATGTGTCCATGCACTTGGATCATTACTGAAAAGGGACTATGTGTCCATGCACTTGGATCATTACCGAAAAGGGACTATGTGTCCATGCACTTGGATCATTACTGAAAAGGGACTATGTGCCCATGCACTTTCCCATATAGTGTCCTTCCCCTTAGTCTCTCATTCATGTCACTCCTTACCTTCTGGAATCACATAGGATGAAGTCCTGTCAATTGAAAAAAAATAAAAATGCCACTTCCATGGTTCCTGACAATATATGATGTGTTTAGTCTGACCTAGCAAAACCCCTCCATCACCTCTTCAACCTGAGTCTTTTCATTGGTTGCATCTCCATAATGTGGATATTTGTTATAAATATTATTTCTGTATTTCTCCCTTACCCCTATTATTTTTTTCTGTAATTCTTATTTACCATCACTGTTCTCTCTTTCTCCCTTTTTCTACACAATAGTGTAATCTTCTTACCATTGTTGGTATTTCTTTTTCTACTGAAAAATAAAAAAAGGTATTATTCACTATTTCCTTTTTACTTGCCAATGTGTCTGAAAATGGCCATCCGGTTTCAACAAGTGTCAAAAATGTGGGCACAAATTGCCACTTTCATATATCCATTTTCTTTGTGTTTATTGTTTGGGCCCTCAAAATCTATAGGAGGATCGTTCAGTATGCAAAAACTTTAATCTCAGGGCAATTGCCAATAGAAAGAATTAGTTGATTCTTAATGGACTACTTCCATCTTACTTCAGTGAAGCTATTTCTGAGGCTCAATCCCCCAAAATTAGATCTAAGGAGTCAATGTCTAAGTCTCCTAAGCCCTCTACCTCCTTGACTCAATCTTCAAAGCTGCCAAAGAAAGACTAAGAATGGATCCAGAACTAGTTCAACACCTTTCTTCCTTGGATCCTAAAAAAAAAAAAAATAACAGATCCAACAGTCTCAGATCTGACAAAAAATCTATGGATCCAACTACTTCAGATCTGATAAGCCTTTCTAGAACTAGAAACTCTCCTATTTATGGCCGAGTGCCTTCCAGGATTCCCTCACCTTTTTTGGAAAGGCATCTATCTAAGTCACCATCCCGTACCTCCTCTTGTTCTGCCTGGAGTCTGACTGAAGAAGATGTGGACAGAGTTATAAGGAAGTTTCTCTCAGCCCAGATACAGATGGGTTTTTATCAGCTCTCCATTGGGTCAGGAAGCCTATGCATCAACCATACCACGAGTACTTGCTCCTTCTCTTATCCCTCCAGTTGCTTCAGATACCATGGATCCAAACCTTCCAGGTCCATCTGGCTTGAATCCGAAGATAGCCTTACCTTCAGATTCAAAGGTTGCTTTGAGTGCACTGACTCTGACATCTTCAGATCTGGATGTCTCTCAGACCTGAAGCTTTCTTGTCTGTTGCAGGGCATTGGAGTTGACTCCTAGGATTTTGGAGCCATCTCTGCCCTTCAGAACATTGGCATTGGACAGCTCAGTGATGACTTCCTCCTCAGGGAAATTGCTTTCAGGGTGGAGCTGGGTATGTAGTCCAGAAGCCTGTCTTCTTGAAGCCAATGTCTTCCTTATCACTGGAGCAGTCTCCCTCTAAGGTATTGAAGAGAATATTCTCTGCTCCAATATGATTGATATATCCTATCCCCTTGGATCTCCAATCTAGTTCCAAAATGTCTCTGCACTTGAAGCCACATCATTCTATGCCACAGGAACAGGCAGCTCATGACCCCCAGACAACCCAGCATGGTTGTATGATCTCTTCCAGTACTTGACAGGAACATCCCACAGAGGAAGTCCCTAGAATGATAAAGTACAAGAGGAGTCACTTGGACTCTCCAAAAGAGTCAGTCACTAAGTATACTGATTTTGAAGGAGAAGGGTCCCCACAATCACTTCCAGAAGATGTCTTATTTGGAGACATCCTTGAGATCCTTTAGCAGAGAGGTGGTTGGTCCTCCAGCAACCCTTCACCAGAGGAATCAGTATTTCTGGTGCTTTTAGAACTGGTCTATCTACCTCCTTGGTTACTCCACCCGCCGATGAGCTCACTGATTTGGTCTCTCGGCAGGTGTGGAAGGAGCATGACTCAGTTGAGCCGATCCCTAAGAGGTCAGATCAGATTCTGGCTCCACCTGTCTGTAAGGAATTTTGGAGTATTGGGTGCCCATGGATGCTATTGTCATGGTGGTGGCCACCAAGATGGAACTTGTTGAACAAAGTTCATCTGTTCACCCCCTTACAGGAAGTCTAGGGCAATGGACAGGTTTGGGAAGCATGTGTATGCTTCAGCGACCTTTGCACCTAGGTCACCAAACTATTTGGCACATTTTACTAGACCACAAAGGGACTTGATCAAGGAACTATCAAAATCCCTTTCAGGGACAATTACTGCTGAGGCTCAGTAATCTGTAGATTTTAAGCTGGCTACCCTCCAATCCATTTCAAATTCATCCATGAGGCTTATCTTGCATGCAGCTGAAGGACCCTCAAGGGCAGCAGGTTCAAGCATCTCCATTAGGTGACATGCCTGGTTGCACTTATAAGATTTTTTCAGAGCCTTTCAAGTCCTTGTTCATCAATGCTTCCTTTCATGGCAATTTCTTGTTTGGCCCAAAAGTGAAGGACACATTATCCAGGTGTGAAAAAGATGGAAATACCCTCTCTGCAGTGGGCATATGTTTTTGACCCCTCAAAGATCCTCTTCTAGGAATCAACAAGGTAGTCAGAACATGTCATTCAGAAAGTCCCAGGGTCCTTTCCAGGACTCACATGGAAATAATTCCCCTAGGGGTAGAGAGGGAAACTCTAAAGGAGAATGATACTCACATGGCAGAGGAGGTCTGCAAAACAAAGGGTCCACAGGTTCTTTCTGTGATAAATCCAGAAATGAGATCCTGTTCCCCCCTGGAGGCAATCACTGTCAACTTTCCCTGCACCGGAAAGCCTGGCTTGATATAACAAGAGATACTTGGGTGCAGAGGATTATTTCCAGAGGCTATATAATTCCATTTCCCTTCCATCTCCAACTGTATACAAAATTCTCAATGTTCCACCCAGTCAGAGGAAAACAGAAGCACTAGAAATACAAAAGCTGCTAGAAAAAAAAGAGCTATCCATGAGGTCCCACCAGACCACATAGAATCTGGAATTTCCTCAAGATTCTTTTTAGTGCTAAAGAAAATAAGGGATTGGTGACCAATTTTGTATTTCAGCACTTTGAACAAGTCACTTCAAAATACAACATTTCAGATGGTCATGGTTCACTCCTTTCTCCCCTTTCTGGGCGAGCACAACTGGATGTGCTCAATAGACCTTCATGATCTGTACTATCACATAAATATGAACGTCCAGTCCAGAACGTATATATACTTCCAGCTGAGAGCCAGTCACTATCAGTTCAGAGCACTGCCTTTTGGCCTCACCACAGCCCCCAGGGTGTTCACCAAATGCATGGCAGTCATAGCAGCTTACCTGAGACTGCAGGGATTCTGAGTGTTTCCATACCTAGATGACTGGCTCATTACTACCCAAACCATACATATACTAACAAGAGCAAGAGATCAGGTCGTTAACATTTGTTCTCATCTGGGAATAATCATAAATTATGAGAAGTCTCAGTTACAACCAACTCAAACGTTGGAATTCATAGGAGCAGTCTTCAACACCATATCAGTGACAGCTTCTCTTCCTCACTCAAGAGTAAAACCTATCAGGTTTCAGGTCAGAAAATACCAAAAAATTCAACCCTGTTGATCCTTCAAGCCTTGGAGTCAATGTCAGCTGCCATAACCTTAGTTCGTCTGGCAAGATTTCATATGACAATTCTTCAGTGGATGCTAGCACACAGTGGTGAATTCTTTACCAATGCATGTCAGCACAAATAAGAATCACTCGAGCATGCAAGAGATACCACTGGTGGTAGACTCAGTCAGATCAAGTTCGACTAGGCTGTCATAGATCATAGGATCATAGGAACGTAGCAAGTTAATAGGTTAATGGCCCTAGGGCCCTTACAAGCCTAGCCAAGTTCTACCTATACTTCTATGATTAGCACCTATTGCCCCTGTCCAAGAGGGACAGGTGGAACCCCCAGGCTGAATTTATGGTTACCCATCCAATCCATTTATTCTCCTTCAATCCAAGGCTATAATGACCACAGACACTTCCCAGACTGGATGGAGGGTGCACATTTTGGAGAAAACAGTCCAAGGCACTTGGTCCCCCAAAAACACCAACTTGTATATCAATGTCCTAGAGATGAGAGCAGTGCTCTTAGCATTACAGGCCTTCCAGGACACTGTCCCTTAAGGGACAATTGTTATTCAAACAGATAATATGTCAATAGTTTGGTACATCAACAAACAAGGACGGGCCAAATTTTACCCCTTCTATCAAGAAGCACTAATAGTATGGCAATGGGTGAGCTCATCTAACCACTTTCTCACAGCAACACACATTCTGAGGAAGTCCAACATGATAGCTGACAAATTGAGCAGGTCCATTCTTCCACCTCTCAAGTGGTTTCTCAACATGGAGTGACAGAAATGATTTTCTGTTGATGGAGCCAGCTTTGCTGTGGTCTTTTTGCTTTTTCCCTAAACAACAAATGTAGCAGCTACTTTGACTAAATATCCTCTCCTGGCAAATCACCGAGGGATGCTCTACCCCACGATTAGCACTCAGGTGTGCTTTATGCTTATTTGCCAATTTGCCTAATTCCAAAATTCCTCAGAAAGCTGACAGGCTGAAGAACAGGGTCATTTTTATTGCACCTAAATGGCCTAGACAGATTTGGTTCCCCTTCATATGGCCTCATCTGCTTTACCAACCTTGGTTCTTATCCAGTTCCAAACCTCCAGTTTCACCTGACATGTATGATTCATCCAGATACCAC
>NC_056726.1:1258067230-1258109730 GCF_019279795.1 Protopterus annectens
CTCTTGCTGTGAGGCGACAATGCTAACCGCTGCACCACCGCAGCCCTTTTCACACTAAATGAACTAAAACAAAACCGGCCGCCCCTACCCCGGCTAAAAAAACAAGCTAAACAACATAAACCAGACAGATAAAGCATGGATAGCCTAGCAAAAAAACAAAACAGCTGCCAAACTACAAAATGATTGACACCTCAGGAATACTGCTAAATCCAAACTTAAACGTGATAAAAAAATTACTTCATAAATCTCCAAAACACAAACCAACATTACCCAAAGCTTTTTTTTGGTCTGCAGTAAATAGCCTATTACATCCTGGCAATTCCTCCAAACCTAGCTCTACTACTACCCCTCACACCCCAAATATAGCTACGCAGTTCACATCTCACTTCATTCAGACTGTAGCTTCCCATCTCAAAGATATAATCTCTGCTGCTAAACTCCTCAGTTTAAACTTAACCCTATCCTACACCCAACTTTAATTTCACACCAGTCACCACTTTTACATTACAAAAAAAAAAAAAAAAAACTCCTTTCCAAGCTAAAAACCCATGTCACTGAATATTTATTTATTTATTTGTTTGTTTATTTACTTATTTACTTATTTAGCATTTGATTATAGGGAAAGTCCGACTGGATCATGAGGTACCTATTTTCAGTGGAGGCCTGGGGAGAAAAGTTCCAGATGCATATGGCTAACAGAATGAAAAACTAGACAGACATAAAAAAGTCATAACAGTCAAGCAGAAATATGAAAACAACACATTAGTTTGCCAGAATGAGAACTTAACAGACATAATAAAGTCATAATATTCAACACAAAATTTGAAAAACTACACATTCATTTGTCAAAATAAAAACTCGACAGACATAATAAAGTCATAGTGTTCAAGCATAAATGATATGGAAAGCCTGATAATAGGAAGATGAGGCATTATTTACATAATAGATGATTATCATAATGATTATTAATATTCTGAGGTCATGAAATATGGTAATAAATTATATTGTTGAAGTCATAGGATAGTATGAGTAGAAAAGGGTAGGGTGTGGTAGAGGGGATAGTAGGAATAGATGTGGAAAAGGTATGAGTGTAACCTCAGGGGAGTATGTATAGAGGAAGGGAGGGTAGGGTAAGTTAGTAGTGGGGATACAGAGAGAGTAGAGATAGGAAAATGTATGAGTACCTCAGCCTGGGCTCATACAGGAGCAAATCCAAGCTTTGTTGAAGTATTCTTTTATAGAGGTTTGAAGGAGTGCAGGTTAGTAGCAGTTTTGATAGTTAAAGGAAGAGAACTTATCATCTGAATGCATAAAACGTGCTGCTGATGCTGTTGTCTTGGCTTATCTCATAACTCTTCTCATACATTTCTAAATAAAAGAAAATGATATCCCCACTCTATGGGATAAAATCATATTTCTTCCCACTTCACAACAGAGGTAAGTCCACAGAACTCTCTAACTATACACCCACCCATCTGTCCCCTCTAGCCAATATACTTGAAAAATGTATTAAAACTCAGCTCTTTAAGGATATAACTGACAGTAACCTACTAACACCCCTGCAGCATGGTTTGCACCCTCACCAGAGTCCCCCTACAGAATTTTTAAACTTCACCCCAGCATAAACCAAAATAAAGTGATGGAAACCTTGTTTTGTCTGCTTTCTTCAAACTTACAAAAGCATTTCATACTATTTCCCATCTCATTATGGTGCAAAGGCTCTTAAAGCTGGTACTCTATACATACACACTTCTTTGGTTCCACAGCTACCTCTTCAATAGATTCCAAACAGTAAAATGGTTTAATTTCTACCAAATCTTTCTTTCTTTCACAGTGGGATACTCCAGGGATCAATGCACATACCCCAATCACCAACATCGTTATAGATGATATCCACACAGTGAAAACACATGCAATCCTGACTCCTAGTCCAATAATCTGATGACTCAACAACAATTTGTACTGCCTCCAGCCTCCACACACTCAAAGAAAGAACACAAGTTTCACTTTTATACATTGCATCTTGGATAAGTAACTCTAAGTAACTTTCAGCTCTTTCCTAACTCCAAAAAAATAAACTAATGCTACTCACCTCTAAGCAAAAAAACTCTGACAAAACCACATTTGAAAACAGCACTAAAACTGAACTGATATCATCCATCAAGCTATTAGGGGTGACCACTGATGAAAACATGGATTTCTGCATACCTTTAAGTGATATTGTCAAAAAACTACCAAAAACTGGAAATCCTACATAGATCTGCTCCATATTTTGCTACTTACACTAGGAAACATGCTGCACTGACTTTCCTTCTCCCTACCTTGCTCTATCCAGCTTCCATATAGCATAGGTTCATAGGAGGTTACTAGGCTACTAACCCGATGGTTGTTTTAAGCCAAGCCTATTAGACCCATTATATTTCAAGAAAAAAAGTCTAGTCAAAGCTTAAGATTATTATTAGTAATGACTGCCCACGTCCAAGAGGGATGTGGGAGCTATTTCCGGCAAGAATTTGCAGTTTCCCATCCATTCATTCAGGCTCCTTTTTAACAGAGTTATACAGGTGTTCTGTTTAACATGAATTTGTAGCCTGTTCCAGAGAAGTGGGATCTCTGTGAGATTAATTTGTCTCTCCAGCATGCCCTATTAAATCGCTGGCCAGATTTAGGTCATTGCAGTGGGTAATTCTAGTCCCACTTCTTACAGATGTGCAGCAACTTCATCAGGTTGGGGTCCGAGATTGCTCTGTAAGCCAGGCACAAGTCTCCCCTTAGCAGCCTATATGCTACTGCTTACAGTGACAAAGACTTCAGTCATTCTGTGTAAGGCATATGCTGAAGACCCTGGACCTGGATCTTCTTAGTTAAAAATCTCTGGGGGTCTTTCCAGTTGCTGCAGATGCCTGGTGTGGTACATACCAAAGGGTGCACTATACTCAATTAAGGGCCTGATAAGGGATGAATATAGGGGGCGTTATAACCTCTTTTGCTCTTGAGGTTATGCCTTTACTAATCAAATGTATGATGTACAATGCCTTTCATACCACAGGGGACACATAGTAGTCAAAGTTTAGGTCACAGTCTACTTGTGTGTCCAAATCCCTCACTACAGCATTCGTACTTAAGGTATTGTAGTTTATTTCATAGTTAGCAGGGACATTGCTTTTATCAAAGGGGATGATGATGCAATTTTTGCATTTAGCTTGAGTCCATGGCTTTGGCACCGATCATTGGTCTGTGTAAGCCCCTCTTGGAGTACACTGACATCATATAGGGAGTCAACGATCACACCACGTTTGCAGTCATCAGCACACTTGGTTAGCCAAATCCCCTTTGTTTTGGCCTGAACTTCCAAGAAGTAAATACCAAACAAAAAGAGGCCCAGTACTGACCCTTGTGGAACCTCACTGGTGACAAGTCTTCTGGTTGAGGTGGAGTCACCCACTTTGATAGCATGTGCGTAGTTAGTGAGCCAATTTGTGACCCACTTAACAACAAAGGAGTTGACATTTAGGTGGGTGAGTTTGTCAATGATGCCTGAATGGGGGATTGTGTCAAAGGCCTTCGCCAAGTCCAGATATGCTGTGTGCACAGATTTGCCCTCATCTAGGGCCCTGGTCAAATTTTTGAATAAGTCCACTAGGTTTAACAGTAATTATCAACTCTTTATAAAGCTGAACTGGGTTGCATCAAGGGTTTGAAGGTCACCTATATCTTTATTTATGAGGTCCATGATGATATGTTCCATGGCCTTGCAGATAAGGCTAGTCAGGCTTATGGAACTATAATTCCCTGGATCTGTGGCTAAGCCACCCTTGTGGAGGGGGATAATGGTCACTGTTTTCAGTTCAGCTGGGACAAATCCTGTATTCAGGTTGTGGTTAAATAGGGTGCCTAAGGGGGTTGCTAATTCCTCTTTTAATTTGTTTAGAATGAAGCTTGGGATGCCATCAGGACACATAGAGGCTGTGTTTTTGCCTTAGACAGAGCTTTGATGACCTTTTATTTAGATGTATAGGGCAGGGGAGCTGTTGAAGGCATGGTTTGTGATATGTTTGGAGGGAATAAAGGGGATAAATTTTTGCCATACCTGTCCACTAGTAGGTTATCAATTTCTGCAGTATCAGTGTGTGTGATATCATTTGTCACTGGTTCAGCACACATCTGGGTCCTACCTTTTAGGCAATGGATGTAGCTGAAGAAAGCCTTGTGATTATTCTTAGCTGTGTTTGCTAATTTTTTTTCAGAGTTGCCCTTAGAGGATTTTATAAGTTATCTTACTTGTTTATTTAGGCTTAGGAGGGTACTTTTCCAGTGCTGGGACCACCCTTTGATTTTCTTAGACAACAGCTTCTTACAGCTGTTGTATAGTTTATTTATGTGAGATGTCCACCAGGGTGGCTTGTTTTTTTCTAGAGACTCTTACTTTGGTCCTATCTGTCACAGCCGAGTCTATACATTTGTATAAGTGTTGGTACAGGGCATCAGAGTATACTTTAGTATAGTTACCAAGACTATCTTTGGGGACTATATACATTTGTATAAGTGTTGGTACAGGGCATCAGAGTATACTTTAGTATAGTTACCAAGACTATCTTTGGGGACTATATACATTTGTATAAGTGTTGGTACAGGGCATCAGAGTATACTTTAGTATAGTTACCAAGACTATCTTTGGGGACTATATACATTTGTATAAGTGTTGGTACAGGGCATCAGAGTATACTTTAGTATAGTTACCAAGACTATCTTTGGGGACTATATACATTTGTATAAGTGTTGGTACAGGGCATCAGAGTATACTTTAGTATAGTTACCAAGACTATCTTTGGGGACTATATACATTTGTATAAGTGTTGGTACAGGGCATCAGAGTATAATTTAGTATAGTTACCAAGACTATCTTTGGGGACTATATACATTTGTATAAGTGTTGGTACAGGGCATCAGAGTATACTTTAGTATAGTTACCAAGACTATCTTTGAGGACTATATACATTTGTATAAGTGTTGGTACAGGGAATCAGAGTATACTTTAGTATAGTTACCAAGACTATCTTTGGGGACTATATACATTTGTATAAGTGTTGGTACAGGGCATCAGAGTATACTTTAGTATAGTTACCAAGACTATCTTTGAGGACTATATACATTTGTATAAGTGTTGGTACAGGGCATCAGAGTATACTTTAGTATAGTTACCAAGACTATCTTTGGGGACTATATACATTTGTATAAGTGTTGGTACAGGGCATCAGAGTATACTTCAGTATAGTTACCAAGACTATCTTTGGGGACTATATACATTTGTATAAGTGTTGGTACAGGGCATCAGAGTATACTTTAGTATAGTTACCAAGACTATCTTTGGGGACTATATACATTTGTATAAGTGTTGGTACAGGGCATCAGAGTATACTTTAGTATAGTTACCAAGACTATCTTTGGGGACTATATACATTTGTATAAGTGTTGGTACAGGGCATCAGAGTATACTTTAGTATAGTTACCAAGACTATCTTTGGGGACTAGGGCTAGGAAATCATTTATGCCAAGCCCTAGGAGGGTAGAGTTGGCTTTGGTGAAGTTTTTTAATCTTTCACCTCTGATGGGTTCTGGAGTTATTGCTACTTCAAAAGTGACTGACATGATTTTAGTAATGAGAGTCCTACACTTATGGTACCACAACAGTCTGTCATCTTGGTGAGAAACAGGTCAGGTATATTTGAGCCACTTGTAGGAATTTGTACAATTTGTTCCAGGGCATTTGAGTTAACAATGTCAAGGAACTTTTGTGCAAGTAAGTTGGGGCTTGTATAGGTTTCCCAGTTGATGGTAGGATAGTTAAAATCCCCCATAACAAGAGTGTTAGGTTGTATTTTGATTGATTCAAGTAAAGCCAAATAAGCCACAGGAGTTATCTTGGTTCAAAGAGGGGGACCTGTAACTAGTAATGACTTGAAAGGGGGGGGGGTCTTACCCATGGTAATCTGAACTTGCAGCAGCTCTATATAGCCCTAACCATATTACTAGAACAATGATACAACAGGATAGCAAATTTGAAACCAAAAAAACTTACAAGACCCATCACCGCTTGGCACATCTATAACCTTCATGGCTTGAGCTTCCACATCACCTAACCTTATCTCATCTCAGCTAACACCCTTATCTGCAATCTGACGCACTGCCCAATCTAAATGACACCTTACAATTATATTCTACTAATAGAGCTATTTATTGCACTGATAAGCTTCTTCTTGTTATAACGGCCTAGGCTAATAACTAGGCTGGTGACTGCCTTTACTCCTAATCTGTGATAAACTATGGGACACATTACCACTTGAAATCAAACAACTCAGTAGAACTAAAACCTTCAGAGAACAACTCAGACTCTATCTCAGAAACAAGTGACTATGACTCTGCTCCACCGTTGACCAAATAAAGCTACACTTTATCTACTCTCCCCTGTAAAAGTGACCACCTCTTATACTTTACTCTCTGCCTACTCTGCAAATGCCTTGTCTTACAGCCAAAGTGGTCTGAGGCTGTCCAATCTGCCCCATTTCTTCCTAGTTCAATTTAACAAACACAAGCTGCTTTTTTATCATTATATGTCTGTATAAACATGCCATGTTTACAACTTTTCTTTAAGTAATTATATACTTGCACTTAGCACTGGTGTTTCTCCCATCTGTTTGTTTAATTACTTATGATACCATATGTATGTGATGATATTTCACTGTAACTGTATCTGTGTTAAGTGCCTACCCAGGCTGTGCCTGCAAATGGTCTATAGTGATCAGTGTACTACCTTGATAAACAAACTAAAATTTGTTTGCCCGGTCAGGCCAACAATAACAATAATAATAAATAAATAAGTAATTAAATAAGTAAATGAATAAATAAACAGTGGCATGTTATCAGAACAACAAAATATACTTTATTGATTATTCTTCTGCATTGCAGGATGGAAGCAAAAGTAAAATCTGCACCTTATTGCTCACTCGTGGCTTACATTGGTACATTCTGAGTAGTTGTACCCTGTTCTAATTTTTCTCTGACATAGCTTGACAACCTCACTATATATCAAGTATGCTATTAGAACACAGCTTTGCAGTCCTTACATGCCCATCAGTCTTGAACCTACGCACATCTGTTTTTCTGCTTAATGTGATTGTTCCTTTTATTCTCTGCAAACAATAAACATATTTATCCTGCTCCCCATCTGGGAAAACAATGCAGACATTTAGATTTTCAAGTTCTGAGCTGTAAATGACTGCATGATGCACCAAATGACAGACTATGCATTCTTTTAAAACAAATTTTTGTATGGCTCCATATGTTTACCATCATTCAGCCAGAGACATGAAGCCTACCATCTCTAGTTAACATTCTCTAAGAGTTTATCCATTCTTGTAAGGCATTATGGGAAACAGTCACTCTGCCTTCCATTTCTGAAATGTAAAATGCATTGCAATTCATCTATTAATTATCATTCCTGTGTCTTCCCTTTTCTGAGTTCATACATGATGAGCAAATAAAAACAATAAGACGACTTTTTGTGACTGTTCGTGAATAATCTTTACCATGGTTAATTGCAAAACATGTTACTGTTTCATTTTTGTTGCATAAACTCTAATTTTTAATGGATTTGTTTCTGCATATTGAAATTCAAACAAAAGCAAATGAGGGGTTACGAACCACTAGACAGTTTAGATCTGTCAAAGTAATAAAATTCTATGTACCTGCATTTGTGATAATAATCAAAAACTCAAACTGGGAGTGGAGGCAGTACGCAATTAACTTTTCTTACTAAGATATAGATTATGACAAGTAAGGCAGCAGGATGACATTTTCTCATTAATCAATATTTAAAATACTTATACCTCTGAACTTTTAATGCATACAGTAAATAATGTGATTCATGCTACAGCACTGGAACATAGAGTAATGAAGAAATCTTAGGGAAAAAAAATTCATCCTGTTAATGTCTGCACACCAAAAATAGCTGCATGCTAATTTTTACATTTCTGAATGATTTCAGCATGCATCTGCAGATCTTGTCAGTATTAGAAACATCTCACTAAGCAAATTCTTAGCTCAGTTATATTTAGGTATCTTTTCCAGACTTGACTATTTTGTCCATTGTGGGTGGAAGCAACTATTACATTTACAGTTCTGATTCATAGCACTGGAATTTGTAAGTCTACCCTATTGTGGTGGGATTTGTACACAAATTAAAACCTTCCCATTGTTCATTTCTGTTCATAAATTCAAAGTCTAAGTTTTTTTTTTTTATCTGGGAAACATGATTCTGAGCTTTTGAAACCTAAGAACTGCATCCAGAAAGTAATAATTGAACTTATAAAAGAAATAACTTAAAACAGGAATCATGTAACCATTGTTTCTTTGATGAACTATCTTATCCCTTCCCAACCTTCAGATCAGAACTTAAAATATTTTTCCAAACCAAATTAAATGTCACTTGCCACTCAACAGTAAACATTATGTAAAGTCTCTCAGCCAATATCATTACTCTGTCTCAGCTATTAACACCTCTTAACTCCAGCTCCACCTCCATTCCCTGTTCTGACCCGAATGATCCCACAGCATTTCATCCATGAAGTAAACCTGAAATATAAGCATCTAAATTGTAAAATGTGCATTTCTTTCATAAGTGTTGCTACATGTAAGTGCTACTGTACATTTTTTGTTGAATACTGTTGCTTTCTAATATGTTTTTGATATGTACAGCTTACTGCGTCTCTGTCCCACTCTTTGTAAATAATTTCACATGGGCAGTACATTTAAACACACCTCTCAAAGACTTAGCACAAGAAATCTAGACAAAGTATAAAATAATGAGAGGACGCAGGCCCAAAAATAGGGACTGATTTTAAATATTGCTCTTACAAACTTAGAAAGTTTCTAGAATAACAAGATTTGTCTTTGCATAAAGTTTCTGAAAGATATGAAGTCTCAGACGTGAGTGTTTGTCATTATTTAATGACTTCAGTTTTCAGTGATTTGTCAGAAAACTGTAAATTTTAAGAGGAACAGACCAGAAATATGAGGCAAAAATTGGGACATTCTGTGAACATCTGGACAGTTAGAAGGAAAGATGGAAAACCACTGTCTAGTTAAGTGACTTGTTCTGGTCAATTTAAACTGAGGACTTCAGGATGAGGACCACGTACAGCTTTTAGTGTTGATCTGTTGCTATAAAATACCAGTGTGAAATGTCTTTCATAAAATGCTTCCACTGTGAGAGGGCAAAGGTCAATGCACCATGGATAGGAATCTTATGAGTCCTTTATGATAAAAGGCCAGAGTGAAATGTTCCCTTCTCTTCATTGCATAGTGCCCACAGACCTGCTATAATATCCTGCAGAAGCTATAATGAGCAAAATAACTTGCATGCAAGATGCGTTCCACCATTCCACCCAAATAAGTAAGTAAATAAACAAATAATGCACATGCTTTTTCAGACTAATAAGAGCTTTGCAAAAGAAAGTGTAGAGATCACCCTCATTTTCATGTATTCTGTAAATAGCTGAAGCAGTGCAACTTTTCTGTGTTGCTATATGCCAGGTCACTATTGCATTCTTCATTTTAGAACTGACTTGTTTCCCTTTTTGACTATGCAATGATTACACATTACAAAGAATGCTGATATGCACAATGTAAGTGGGGAGGATACACGTGTTGCTCACACACACACATCCTGACCGCGCAGTGCACGTTTTGTTAAGCTGAGTATCATACAGAGGACATCAGTATTAAGGAGTATGCATATCACATTGGCAGATTACAATGTATGTTAATTACATCCACTTTGATCCTCTCTGTAGCCTGCCCATCCTGACAAAATGCACTAAGTCAGTTTTTCTCTTTCATTAGGGGTAATCAAAAAGCAGTATTAGAGAATTTAGAGTTGCATTTACAAAATGAGAGGGGACCTTAGCATCTGCAGAGCTAGGAATTCAATATAAATAAAACTGTACATATAGCAATTATAAATGCTGGATTAACATGAATTTATTTAGAAAGTGCAATAAAAGTCTATGCTCAAAGTCTCCTGGTAGACTGTGTACAAAATATACAAGAAAACCAGAAAATGCTTTGTAACTTTTGTGGGACATCTGTTGTAACAATCTCACCTTAAGATCTCATTCTTCGTTTGTGTAGCTCTCACCATTCTTCAGGCCCTCACTGTTTCAAATTTAAGTGGGGTACACCTCAGGCTCTCACTGTCTCAGATTTAAGTGGGGTACCCCTCAGGCTCTCACTGTTTCAAATTTAAGTGGCATACCCCTCAGGCTCTCACTGTCTCAGATTTAAGTGGGGTACCCCTCAGGCTCTCACTGTCTCAGATTTAAGTGAGGTACCCCTCAGGCTCTCACTGTCTCAGATTTAAGTGGGGTACCCCTCAGGCTCTCACTGTCTCAGATTTAAGTAGGGTACCCCTTAGGCTCTCACTGTTTCAGATCTAAGTGGGGTACCCCTCATGCTCTCACCATCTCAGATTTAAGTGGCATACCCCTCAGGCTCTCACTGTCTCAGATTTAACTGGGGTACCCCTCAGGTTCTCACTGTCTCAGATTTAACTGGGGTACCGCTCAGGCTCTCACTGTCTCAGATTTAACTGGGGTACCCCTCAGGCTCTCACTGTCTCAGATTTAAGTGGGGTACCCCTCAGGCTCTCACTGTCTCCGATTTAAGTGGGGGTAGCCCTCAGGCTCTCACTGTCTCAGATTTAAGTGGGGTACACCTCAGGCTCTCACTGTCTCAGATTTAAGTGGGGTACCCCTCAGGCTCTCACTGTCTCAGATTTAAGTGGGGTACCCCTCAGGCTCTCACTGTCTCAGATTTAAGTGGGGTACCCCTCAGGCTCTCACTGTCTCAGATTTAAGTAGGATACCCCTCAGGCTCTCACTGTCTCAGATTTAAGTGGGGTACCTCTCAGGCTCTCACTGTCTCAGCTTTAAGTGGGGTACCCCTCAGGCACTCACTGTCTCAGATTTAAGTGGGGTACCCCTCAGTCTCTCACTGTCTCAGATTTACGTTGGGTATCCCTCAGGCTCTCACTATCTCAAATTTAAGTGGGGTACCCCTCAGGCTCTCACTGTCTCAAATTTAAGTGGGGTATCATAGGTTCATAGGTTCATACTAAGCTATCTGCCCTAGGGCATTTATAAGCCTAGCCAGAGTGTGTATGGCTTTCGCCACCCATTTTAAATTAATTTTGCTATGCCCTTTTTCGAGGTTAGTATACTGTGCCTCTGTCTAACAGTGACACAGAAGTAATACCCGGGGTAAACCTACGATCTCCCATCCACTCATCAAGATTTCTCTTGAAGAGAGTCAATGAGGGACTCTGCCTAACCTGGACTGGGATTTTATTCCAGAGTGAAGGGAGTCTCTGGGTTATGAATCTGTCCCTCCAGCATCTCCTATTTATTTCAGTGCTGAGGTTCAAGTCCCTGAAGCGTGTAGCTCGATGGGATTTGGATTTTCTGAGGTGCAGCATGTCCATTAATTCCGGGTTGGACATGGCTTTATACGTCAGGTACAGATCGCCTCTGAGCAGGCGGTATGCCACTGAGTAGAGCTGGAGTTTCTTTAACCGGGCAGCATACGGCATCTGTTTGAGCCCCATGATCCTCTTGGTGAGGTACATTTGGGGTCTTTCCAGTTGCTGCAGGTGTCTGGTAAGGTACATCCCAAAAGGGGCATTGTACTCAATTATGGGCCTGATGAGGGATGAGTAAAGAGACACGATGACCTCCCCTGATCTAGATGTGAATCCCTTCATGATTAGGTGGGCTATATAAAATGTTTTTCTAACCACTTTGGTCACGTGGTTGTCAAATGAGAGATTGCTATCAACTTGGGTCCCCAGGTCCCTAATTACTTCTTCTGTACTTAATGGATTACCACCTATGTGGTAATTTGTGGGCACTTTGTTTTTGCCAAAGGGGATGACTATACACTTTTTGGCGTTTAGCTTGAGGCCATGGCTCTGGCACCAGTACTCCGTTTCTATGAGGCCCTTTTGGAGGATGCTTGTGTCGGCTGGAGAGTCTATTATGGCACCCAGTTTGCAGTCATCTGCGAACTTGGTCAGCCACAGTCCATCCATGTTGGCCTGTACCTCCGAGAAATATACAGCGAACAAGAGAGGTCCCAGGACTGAGCCTTGTGGGATGCCACTTGTAACTGGTTTGGAGTCTGACATGGCTCCAGCTATTCTAACCATGTGGGTTCTGTCCTTGAGCCAGTTTGCAACCCATCTAGTGACATAGGGGTTTATATTTAAGCTGGTGAGCTTATCTATAATGCCCGAGTGGGGTATTGTATCGAAGGCTTTTGCGAGGTCCAGGTAGGCTGTGTGGACCACCTTCCCCTTGTCAATGGCCTTGGTGACTGTTTCAAAGAAATCGACCAGGTTTAAGAGGCAGGGTCTGCCCTTAACAAAGCCGAACTGGGCAGGATCCAGTGTCTGTAGGTCCCCAATATCTTTATTTAGAAGGTCCATGATGATCCTTTCCATAGCTTTGCAGACCAAGCTAGTGAGACTTATGGGGGGATAGTTTCCAGGATCCGTTGAGGCACCACCTTTGTGGAGAGGGACCACTGTTGCTGTACACCACTCTTTGGGTACATATCCTGTAGTAAGGCTGCGATTGAACAGTAGTTTTAGGTTTGGGTTTAGCTCTTCTTGGAGTTCATGTAGGATGCAGCCCGGGACACCGTCTGGTCCCATTGATGCTGTGTTTCTTGCTTTGGAGAGGGCAGCTCTTACCTGAGCATCTGAGATGTCAGGGGGGCAGCACTCTGCTGGGATACATATTAGCCCTTTTGGTAGGGAGGGGGGGGAGAAGTTTGCACTGAACCTGTGAGCTAGGATGTTGGCAATGTCTGTGGGTTCGGTGTATTTTTTGTCATTTTGGACTAATTCTGAGCATATCTGGGAATTCCCACCCAGGTTCCTAACATAACTAAAGAAAGTCTTGTGATTATCCTTAGTGTCCTGTGCAATTTTTCTCTCAAAGCTGGCCTTAGACGATTTTATGAGTGCCCGTAGTTTTTTGCTAATACTGATCAGAGATGCCTTCCCTTTTTGGGATTTTGCTCTATCATGTAGTAGCTTCCTCCTTCTATTGTATAGTTTGTTTATGGCTGGGGTCCACCAGACAGGACGTCTGCCTTTGGTGGATTGGGTCTTGGTTTTATTTGGGATTGCATGATCCATGCATTCCTGAAGGTGTTCATAGAATACGTTTATAAACTATTTTGAAGTCTGGGCCGTATTATCCACAGGCCCGGGGGCTTTGAAGGATTCCACCTTGGTTTTGAGGAGTGTGAAATTTACTTTAGAGAAGTTTTTCACTGTGGTTTTCTGGGCATGGAGTGGGGTCGGGATGTGAATATCCAGTGAGATTAGTTTATGGTCTGATCTTACCAGTGAGGGATACACTTCTGGTCTGGAGCATAGAGTCCCCATGTTGGTGATGATCAGGTCCAGTATGTTTTCCCCTCTTGTGGGAGTGGTAACAAGTTGTTCCATAGCATTTGAGTTTATAAATTCTAGGAACCTTTGGGATAGGGTGTTGGAGCTAGCGTGATGCTCCCAGTCTATGGTTGGGTAGTTGAAGTCAACCAATATAATGGTGTTTGGAGAGACCTTCATATTTTCCAGTGTTCTCAGGAAGGCCGAGTGGGGTTCCTTTGTTTGGGAGGGTGGTCTGTAGCAGGCTATAAACTGGAAAGCAGTTTTACCCACTGTTAGTTGCATATGGATAGTCTCTGATGCTTCATGCTGTGCCACCAACCTGGAGGTGTGGGTATCTTTGACGAATATTGATACTCCCCCTCCTTTTGTGGTTTGGTCCAAGTTTTGGGGCCGAAAGGCATGGTATGAGGTATAACCTGGTAGTGCTGGGGTGCTCTCGAGAGCCTTGAACCAGGTTTCTGTTAATGCACAGATATTGATGTTCTCCATGCTAAGGAGAGTTTCGAGTGCATGCATCTTGAGGTTTAGACTTCTGGCGTTGAGTAGCATTACTCTTAGTTTCTTATCCCTTGTGATACCTATGGAGGTGGGTTTGTCTTTTGAGCCTTGCCTAAAAAAGGCACTATGGGGGTAGCAAGAGCCTTTGCCAATATCCGAAAGCCCAGGGGTGACAGGTGCAAGCCGTCCCTAGCGAAGCATCGTGGCTTGTCAAGCATGTCATCCCAGGCTGACAGGCATTGGATCCCCTTTGAATGACACCAATACTTAAGCCAATTGTTGAAATTGATAATCTTGTCTTCATACTGTGGCTTTATTCTTAGTGAGGGTAAGATGCTACTCAAGGTCAGGGTCATACCGGCCTGGGCTACATGCTCAGAGAGCTCCTCTATGTCTCTTTTAATGTAGTCCAGGGAGGTACGTCTCAGGTCATTCACACCAGCATGGACAATGACTGAGTCATATTTGTACTTGCCTTGGAGTGACCTGAGTGCTTGTGTTATGTGGCGGATCCTAGCGCCCGACAGGCAGTTCACCGTGACCTTCTCCTTGTTCAGCCTGGTGAGTGGGACGTCAGTGTGCCTGATGATAGAGTCACCTATTACAAGTGTATCAGGTGTGTTGTTTAGCCTTAAGGGCTGTGACTGTTCGGCACACTGGCTTTGTGAGCTATGTGTTGCACTTGTTTTGTTTTGGGGTAGCGGTTGCTTGGGTGTCTGCTTTGGAGGTCTCTGCTGCTTAGGCAGATTTTTATTTAGAGCCTCCAAGTATGTTTTTGTGTGTTTATGTGTTTGGTTTGCTGTCGTGGTAGGTCTATGTGAGACTGGAATTTTAGTGAGTGTGGTTTCCTTCTCCTCCTGACTGGTTACGCCAGTACTGAGTTGAGAGAGCTTAGCCTCCAGTTTGGCTATATGGTTGCATCTCTCACATGTGTTGGAATTTGTTGGGAGGAGGAGAGGGTTGTCTGTGTACATGAGGCAGTTGTAACATTGCCTCAAGATTCCCAGATTCACCAGCTGGACTGGAGAGGAGATTGACAACTGACCTTTGGACATGCTAGAATAGCATTGGGAATTTCTTTATAATTGAAAAAAATGGCCAGTGGGGAGCAAGGTACTCCAGGGGGAGTTTGTGAGGGTGTAGTGCTTTTAATTTTTTAGTGCTGACTTATATAATTGCTTTAGTGAGCAAGTGCCAGGTAACTTAAATGCAAAAATGACAAACAGTAACTTTCTTTCAAGTGAAACAAGGAAATAAGTACAGTAAGCAATGCAGATATCACTAGGGATCCACAGAAGCGCTGAAAAGCCGCATTTTAGGTGGAATTAGCTTTTCAGGGAAATAACAAGCATACAAACAAAGCTAGATTCAGCAGGCCTGGATCTAGTCTATGCTACAGCAAACAAGGTGTACCAATTACAGTAAGAAATAGTTCAAATATGCAGGCACTATAAGCCTTTAACCAGAAATTCCCAGCTCAGAAGGGCAGAGTCCAGCCTCTTCTCCCACAAGAGTGCAGACCATGAACCTTCTTAATGTAAAATAACTGGCCTGAAGCCCAGGTGCTTAAACCAGAACTAATACACTTTTAGAATAACAGACACTGAGCCCTCAATCAGCAGTTCCCAACTTAGAAGGATGTAAGCTACCTGTCCTGCCACCACAGTGCAGCCCACAAACCTTCCTAATGTAAAACAACTGGTCTAAAGCCCAAGTGCTTAAACTAAAAGGCTTAGAATAAGTTATACCAAACAGTAATAAATACAATTGAGTACTTTTAAGATGACGCAAAAGGAAAATAAAGTAGGAAAAAACACAAATACAGTAAAAGCAGATCCCTTAGTCCTTTGTTCAAACAACATTACATACAGACACGCAAACACATAGCACACACTGAAGCACAGACACACACTTATAATATGTCATAACACAGTATATAGACTGCTGTTTTATTTCTTACTGCAGAATGAAGAAAAAGACTAAAGACTGTGCAAAGTCATCAGCACAAATAAAGGTCAGCTTTAAGTAGAGGGGGTTATATTAGAAGCTACTAAAAATCAAATAAGCTACAAAAACCTCCAGGAAAAAAATGCTAGCAAAAAGCTTGCGTGAAGTAACTTGACTATATGGGATATAGGTCAATGGCACAGAACATACTTTGCATGTATGAGGGCCTGGGTTCAGTCTCCACCATCTCCATATCAATTCCAAATATCTCTGTGTGTTTTAGCTGTTGTTCGTAGGTTCATAGGTGATTACTAGACTAATGGCACAAGGGTCTTTACAAGCCTAGCCAATAATAGCCAGGACATGATAGTATCATACTTTAATTCCCCAGATAAGGGTTGGGGTAGTGTCAGGGTAGTGGATCTTTGGGTGTTGGAGCCCCGAGTCATTTTACAGACTGAATCTGTCCATAAGGGACATGGGCAGTACCATTGGAGTGAACTTATAGTTCCCCATCCATTTATCCAAATTCTTTTTAAAGACAGTGAGGGACACACTTTGTTTGATGAAGATGGGAAGTTTATTCCATAGACAAGGCAGCCTATGGGACACAAATCTGTCTTTCCAGCAAGTTCTGTCTGAGTCACATATAAGGCTCAGGTCCAAGGAACACCTTACCTTTGTATAATTTTTCTTGTGAATATGTAACATTTTCATCAGGGCTGGATCAGAGAATGTCTTGTAGGTCAGGCATAAGTCCCCTATCCATAAGCGATATGAGACAGAATAAAGCGATAAAGCCTTTAGTCAGTCTGCATAAGATGTGTCTTACGCTTTGTATTTTTTAGTGCAAATTCTGTGGGGCCACTCCAATTGGTGTAAGTGCCTGGTTAGGTACATGCAGAAGGGAGCATCATATTTGATTATGGACCTGATGAGGGCTAAGTATAATGACAATGTCCTTTGATCTTGATGCCATGCATTTACTTATATGTTGAGCCACATAGAAGGATTTCCTCACCACTTTAGCTACCTGGTGGTCAAAATTTAGGTTACTATCTATCTGTGTTCCTAGGTCTCTCACCACTGGCTCTACTTTTAGGGGTGTGCTATCAATATTGTAATTTGCAGGGATATCTAATTTACCAAAGGGTATGATTATGCATTTTTTAGCATTTAGTCTCAGACCATGGTTTTGGGACCAGTCATTTGTAATTTTTAGGCCTGTTTGTAGGATGTCAGCATTGTTTGGGTATTCAGTGATTGCTTCCAGTTTACAGTCATCAGCAAACTTGTTGAGCCAGATGTGCCCAGCATTGCCCTTCGCTTTATGCTAGGGGTCCACCAGGGTGGTTTATTTTTGCCAGTAATCATAGATTTGACTTGGGCAGGTACTGCCTCCTCTTTGCAGCTTTGAATGTGGTTGTATATTGCTTTTCTGTACAGCTCAAAGTAGACCTCAGTGTCATACAGGTTCAGAGGGGCTTGGAAGTTTAATAAGCTGTCATTTAGTTTGAGGTAATTGACTTAGCAAAGTTCTTAACACGTTTGGTGTCTGATTGGGGATCTAGGTTAGTTTTAATATTAAAGGAGATCATTTTGTGGTCAGATCTTACAGGGAGGAATTAATGCATGGGAAGGAGCAGCATCCCTCCATGTTCATGAGTACCATGTCTGGGATATTTGTACCTCTATTTGAGGAGCTACTTAGTTGCTCCAGGGTGTTTGCATTGCATTTATGAAGTCCAAAAGCCTCTGGGAAGTGAATTATGGGTTGTATAAGTCTCCCAGTTTATGGAGGGGTAGTTGAAGTCACCCATATGTATGGGCTTAGGTTGAATATTAAGAGATTCCAGACTCATGTCAGGGGATCTGTAGCTAGCAAGGATATGGTAAGGGGTCACATCTATGTTTAATTGGACATGGAGTAGCTCATGTTTCTGGACCTGTCTAGCAATGTACTTGTCCTTAATGAACACTGAGACACCTCCTGCCTTTGTTTCATCCTGAGCTAACTGTGCATCCAGGGAGTGCAGTTTTTTTTAAACTCCTAGCATTGGGCAGCACTGTACCTTTAGGTAGTCATGAGTGAGTTTTATTATGTTGGAGGGTTTTAACAACTTGGTATGGCCTAAAAAAGGCACTGTGGGGATAGATAAAGCCACCCCCTTCCTCTTTCATTGCTATTGTCACTTTTAGAAGGCAGTGGATACAGAGAGAGCATGAAAAGCACAGTTGGATATAGAGAGAATACATAAATCATTGCACAGGAGAGATAATTGTGCTTGAATATAATACAGTAGCCAGTTCCAGTTTCAAAGCCTGGTGAAGACATTCAAGAGGGGTTATTAGCTATTGAGGAAGGGAAATTGGGCTATCATATAGGGTTATAGGAACAGAGCCAGGAATTTAAAAGATGTGTTTTTAGTAGCTTTTTGAATTGTGGGATAGAGCAGTTGGAAATAGAGCATGGGAGAGTGTACCATAATTTGGAAATGTAGTGTGAAAATGCTGATTCACTGGCTGCATTGTTTGCTTTGGAGACCTGTAGTAGGGATGTGCTGGAAGAGCAGAGATGTCTAGAGGAGTTGTATGGCTGTAAGAGGTTATGGAGAGCGGGAGTTTTATCTGGGTGCAGAGGATTTTGTTCATGAAGGTAAGTTGATTAAAGTGCAGTAATTGTAGAGGTTCAAGCCAGTTTAGTTGTCTAAGTGATGAGCAGTGATGGGATCTATATGAAGCACCAGTTGCAAATTTGGCTATCTTACTGTAACAAGATTCAAGTTTAGCGAGGTCGGTTTTATGGAGGTTGGTCAGTACTGGGAAAGCCTATAACAGAGTAGATAGGAGGTGTGTTCAAGCAATAGTGGGTTTAGTATTCTTGGTTAGGAATTTCCTGCTCATATACAGGAGGCCGTGTTTGCTGTGGACTTTTTTAATGGTTTGGACAACATGTATATCAAATTTCAAATTGTTGTCTATTTCAACACCTACCAGTTTTGTGTGGGTTGAGAGGGTAATGACAGTTTTGTTTTTTGATAAGATGTTGAAAGGTGGGGAGGGGATTTTGACTTCGGAGGAGGGGGTTTTGCCTAGATGAAAGAAGAGAAGTTTTGTTTTCTTTGGGTTAAGGATGAGGTGAGAGTTAGTGAGCCAATTTTCAGCCAATAGGAAAGATTCCTGTGTGTGTGTGTGTGTGTGGGGGGGGGGGGTTTGAAGAGAGGAGGATGAGGATATAAGAGTTGAACCATCAGCATACTGGAAAATGGTGACATGAGGTGTGGACGTATGGAGTTGACTGGTAAAGATAGAGAAAAATAGGGGCCCCAGGATGGAACCTTGGGGAACTCTTATGCTAACTGAAAGAAGGGAAAATAGTTGTTGCTGCCGTAGGATGGCTTGTTGATGTTCTTCAAGATAATATTGGAACCAGAAGATGGATGAAATACAGAGGCTTAGGGAGGAGAGAATGTTGATTAATTATGGGTGGTTAACCATACCGGAGGCCTTGGATAGGTCTAGGACAATAGCAGATACATATTGCCCATTATTCCTATAATGGTTGACTGTGTTGGTAAAGGACATCAGGGCTGTAGTGGTGCTATGGGAGTGGTGAAATCCATTCTGTGTATCTGTTAGCAATTTTTATCTGTCCATGAGTTGGGTAGGGATGACTCTTTTGAAAATTTTAGACAGGGGAGATAAGATGGCAATGGGGCAATAGTTAACTCAATGGAGTGACCTCCTTTATGTAGGGGCATAATGTGAGAAACATTTTCCAAATAGTGGGGATCAGGCTCTCAGTGATTGATCTATTTATGAGAATGGCTACTGGGCAGGCTATTCCTTCTGCTGCAATTTGAAGGAATTCTGCATGGAGGTTATCAGCTGCTAGGGTAGTTGGTTTAAGCCTTTTGAGTAGTTTTTTAATTGTGTTTACAGAGACTGGTTGGAATGAAATCAGGTTGGTGGAGATTTGGATACGGGTGGTATTTTGGTTTGTGACAGGAGTGGAGTCATTGGTAGAGGCCTGAGAGTTTGAAAGGGCTTGTATTGACTCTGTAAAGTAGGTATTAAACTGAGTTGCTGCATTGTCTGTGTTGTTGAGTGTTGGAGTGGGAGTAGCTGATTTACCTGGGTGTAGTATGTTATTAATTACAGACCCTAAATTTTTGTGGATTGTTTTGGTGTTTTATTTGAATACTTTGGTAGTAATCGGTTTTATCCCATTTCCATAGTTTTTTTGGTTTTGTTACATAATTCAAGGTATATTTGCTTTGTTAAGTGGGATCTGTTTTCATTAAATTGTACACAGACCTTATCCTAGACCTTAACAAGAGATCTACATTCTTTACTTAGCCAGGGAGCATAGTCGGATTTAACTCTGATGGTTCTTGGTGGTGCATGATGGTTGAGGATGTTTAAATAAGGCGGAGTTGAAGGAGTTGACTGCTTCATCTAAAGGTATCTGTCTGGGAGTTTTCCAGTTGCAGCTGTTTAGGGAAGAAATGAAATTGTTGGCTTTGAAATTCCTTTTATCTCTGATTTGATGCTAGGTGGCCTGGTGGATTTGATGGGTTTTAGCATGAATACGTCTTCCCTCCCATACTGAGTGCCTATCCATCCAATAGGTATTGCTCTTGAGATCTCCCTTATAAATAGTCTCTGGTACAGTTTAAACTGTTTAGCATTGCTGTATACTTCTAATGATTTACTTTGCCTTTCTGTTGGTTTACCTTGCATTAAAATCACCTCATTAGCAGTAACTAGTTAGCTGGAGAGTAGTGTACTTACTGCACTTTTTGTATGTTTTTACATTATGAGGACTTAGTTATTCACATAGTAGCAGTAGGCGCTAGCCACTGAGTTACCAAACACATGGAAAGTGCTCTGAGTGCAGAAGTTTATTGGCCAGAGGGCTTATTAATCATTACTCTGTGTTTTTAGAACTTGCATAAAACTGGCAATTTTGCACCGAGCTGTTCATTGCGCCTTGGTAGTTAGCAGTGCACTGTATCATAGCAAACACCTAGAAAGTAAAATGTCCCTGTAGAACTGTCTCTGAAACTGTACCCAGCAACTCTGCCATTGTAGAGAAACAGATTTATATGTTGAGAAGCATAAACCAACTAGTTTTTGGGTTGATCAGCGCGGCTCCCAAAATTTAGTATTATATTGCTTTATCTAATCTCTATCACAAAAGCACCCTTAGTTGCCCACTTTAAAACCCTTGTGTACCACACCCTTGTTGCTCACCTAGTAATGGATCAGAAATCATGGATATCTAATTCTGCAATCTCTCCGCATCCAGTGTGGTGGGCATGGTTATCTTTAGATAATATAGCAATTGCCTCATGTTCACTGAAAACCATTTAATCCTTAAAGAAACAGATACAGTATGAGAGAGATGTGTATATACAATGTCACTGGAGACAAAGCATGTGTACAAGCACACAGAATAAAAATCAACTTGTCAGAAACCCAGACACTACATCCACCACACATAGTAAGCACTTTACACATTGACCAATTTATGCTGTGGCACCTGAACACAACCTTCCCAAATCCCAAAGACCTTCCAGACACTGCCTGCAAAAATTATCCTCTTCTTCTTCTTCTTCTTGTTCTTCTTCTTTCAGGTGCTTCCATTAGGGGTCACCACAGCGGATCATCTGTTTCCATTTCTTCCTGTCCTCTGCATCTTGCTCTTTCACACCAACCACCTGCATGTCCTCTCTCACCACATCCATAAACCTTATCTTAGGCCTTCCTCTTTTCCTGTTACCTGGCAACTTCATCTTTAGCATCTTTTTCCCAATGTACTCTGCATCCCTCCTCAGCGCATGTCCAGACCAATGTAATCTTGCCTATCTGGCTTTCTCTCCAAATCTTCCAACCTGGGCTGACCCTCTAATATACTTATTCCTAATCCTGTCCACCCTCGTCACACCCAGTACAAATCTTAACATCTTTAACTCTGCCACATCCAGCTCTGACTCCTGCCTTTTTGTCAATGCCACCATCTCCAAACCATATAACATAGCTGGTCTCACTACCCTCTTGTAAACCTTCCCTTTCACTCTTACTGGTACCCGTCTGTCACAACTCACTGCTGACACTCTTCTCCACCCACTCCATCCTGACTGTATTGTCTTCTTCACCTCTCATCCACACTCACCATTACTCTGAACTGTTGATCCCAAGTATTTAAACTCATCCACCTTCACCACCTCTACTCCCTGAATCCTCACCATTCCTCTATTCTCCCTCTCATTCACACACATATAGTCTGTCTTGGTCCTGCTGACCTTCATTCCTCTTCTCTCTAGAGCATATCTCCACCTGTCCAGGGTCTCCTCCACCTGTTCCCTACTCTCACTACAGATCACAATGTCATCTGCAAACATCATAGTCAACGGGGACTCCTGTCTGATCTTGTCTGTCAACCTGTCCATCACTATTGCAAATAAGAAAGGACTCAGATCTGATCCTTGATGTAATCCCACCTCCACCTTAAAGGCATCCATCACTCCCACCGCCGACCTCACCGCTGTCACACTACCCTTGTACATATCCTGTACCACTCTTACACAATTCTCTGACACTCTCGACTTCCTCATACAATACCACAACTCCTCTCTAGACACCCTGTCATATGCTTTCTCTAAGTCCACAAAGACACAATGCATCTCCTTCTGACATTCTCTGTACTTCTCCATCAACACTATCAGAGCAAACATCGCATCTGTAGTGCTCTTTCCTGGCATGAAACCATACTGCTGATCACCTCCCTTCTTAACCTAGCTTCCACTACTCTTTCCCATAACTTCATGCTGTGACTGATCAAGTTAATCCCTCTGTAGTAACTACAGCTCTGCACATCACCCTTATTCTTAAAAATCGGTACCAAAACACTTTTTCTCCATTCCTCAGGCATCCTCTCACTTTCCAAGATTTCGCTAAACAATCTAGTTAAAACCTCCATTGCCATTTCACCTAAACACCTCCATGCTTCCACAGGTATGTCATCTGGGCCAACAGCCTTTCCATTCTTCATTCTCTTCATAGCTGTCCTTACTTCCTCCTTGCTAATCCACTGCACTTCATGATTCACTATCCACACATCATCCAACCTTCTCTCCCTCTCATTCACTTCATTCATTAGCCCCTCAAAGTACTCTTTCCATCTCCTCAACACACTCTCCTCACTTGTGAGTACATTTCCCTCATTATCCTTTATCACCCTTACCTGCTGCACATCTTTACTAGCTCAGTCCCTCTGTCTAGCCAATCAGTACAAGTCCTTTTCTCCCTCCTTAGTGTCCAACATTTCATACAACTCTTCATACGCCTTATCCTTAGCCTTTGCCACCTCTCTCTTTGCCATGCACCTCATCTCCTTATACTCCTGTCTACTTTCTTCATCTCTCTGACAATCCCACTTCTTCTGTGCCAACTTATTTTTCTGTATACTCTCCTGTACTTCCTCATTCTACCACCAGGTCTCCTTGTCCTCCTTCCTCTTTCCAGATGTCACACCAAGCACCTTTCTATCCATCTCCCTTACTAGCTCTGCTGTAGTTACCCAGCTATTTAGTAACTCTGCACTGCCACCCAGTGCCTGTCTTAACTCTTCCCTGAACTCCACCTCACAATTACCCTTTTTCAATTTCCACCATTTGATCCTTGGTGCTGACCTCACACTCCTCCTCCTCTTCTTGATCACCAATATCATCCTACAAACCACCATCCTATGCTGCCTAACTACACTTCCCCCTGCCACCACTTTACAGTCTCCAGTTTCTTTCAGACTGGCCCGTCTACTTAAGATATAATCCACCTGTGTGCATCTTCCTCCACTCTTGTGTGTCACCCTATGCTACTCCCTCTTGTGAAAATACGTATTCACCACAGCCATGTCCATCCTTTTTGGAAAATCCACTACCCTCTGATCTTCTGCATTCCTTTGCTTAACACCATACCTACCCATCACTTCCTCATCCCCTCTGTTCCCTTCACCAACATGCCCATTGAAATCTGCTCCAATGACCACTCTCTCACCCTTGGGTTCAGTCATCACCACTTCATCCAACTCACTCCAAAATTTTTCTTTCTCATCCATCGCACACCCAACTTGTGGAGCATATGCACGAACAACATTCATCATTACACCATCAATTTCCAGTTTCATAAAAATCACTCTATCTGACACTCTTTTCACCTCCAAAACACTCTTAGCATACTGTTCCTTCAGGATAACTCCTATGCCATTTCTCCTTTCATCCACACCAAGATAAAACAATTTGAACTCACCTCTGATACACCTAGCCTTCCTCCCCTTCCATCTGGTCTCTTGCACACACAACATACCAACCTTCATTCTGTCTATCATATCCGCTAGCTCTCTCTCCCTATACCAGTCATACTGCGAACATTCAAAGTTCTGATCCTCACTACCACAATCCTGGCCTTTACCTGCCTTCCGTCATGCCTTCCCCCTCTTCTCCTACTTTTGGCCAACAGTAGCCCAATTTCCGCCAGTACCCTGTTGGCCAACAGCACTGGTGCTAGTTGTTGTTAACCTGGGCGTCAACCGATCCAGTATGTATATCTTTACTATTGTCCGCATGTATGATTTGGCCAAATTTTACTCCGGATGCCCTTCCTGATGCAACCCTCCCCATTTATTTTTTATTTATTTATTTATTTATTTTTATTTAACATTTGTTAACTGGGAAAGTCCGACTTCGAACGAAGCCAATTTTCAGTGGAGGCCTGGGGAGAAAGGCTGCAGATGCATGTCTTTGTAATGTGGGAGGAAACTGGGGCACCCGGAGAAAACCCACATGAACACAGGGAGGACATGCAGACTCCACACAGAAGGCACACACAGCCAATAATCGAACCAGAGAACCTCTTGCTGTGAGGCGACAACACTACCGCTGCACCACTGCACTGTCCTTGGCGCGGGCTTGGGACCAGCGCAAAGAAATGCACTGGCTTGTGCACCTCTGCAAATCAAAAAAATAAATGAAGAAAAAAATCAGAAAAAGAAAGACTTCACACTGCAAATACAGGCACAGCCTGTGGAGCGTCAACTAAAAAGCCCACAAGGCAAGCCAATGCACTATCTAGGACTCTACGCACAGGGGACTCCAATGTATGACATTCTGATGCCCCACTCACCAGGCTAGACAAAGAGAAAATAATGGTCAGTTGTTTATCAAGAGCCAAGATCTGCCAAGTTTTGCATGCACTGAATGTCATTGACCAGAGGTAAAAGTATGATTCAGTCATAGTCCTTGTAGGTGCAAATGACCTGAGTTGTACATTTCTAAGTAATATGAGAAGAGACACTAGGTAGCTGTCAGACTGTATGCCACAGAATGGTATGTGCGTAGCATTGAGCAGCATTCCACCTTTATCAAGGATGATGCCACAATATGAACAAAATATTCTCTGTTCTCTCTTTTTTCTATAATCACATTGGAGTAAGGATTAACTATGTGGTATCCATGCTTGTTAGTCCATTAAAAATGCTACGTTGTCAAACTATAGCAACCTTCCCACATATAGATCCTTTCTTTTCTGATTCATTTCAGTTGTGAAGCCTGTTTGATTGCTATGGTTCTATCCTTTGTTATGTCTACATAATAAACCCACTGTTTTGAATTCTGTGCTTCTACTACAATGAGACAAGCCTTCTCTTACCATCCCAAGTCTCTAAAACCTACTCATCGATCTTCTACTCTTAATTTTAGCAAAAGCAAAAACACACAACCTCGGCTGACTCTCAAAGGTCTCCTCCACAAAAACTGAAAATGAAGAATAGATAAACCAGAGTGAAGACCACCACGATAATGCAGCAAAACTTCTTTAATTCAGGAACAAGAAAACACAGAGATGAGCGCTTTCGCGTACGGACTGTACGCTTTATCAGATATACTAAACTATAAAGTTTTCATCCTTATATACCAATGCATATTCTAATTATTAGAGACAATTATCTAATTAAAACCATAGTCAATTAAACAATAAAACAATCAGTATTAAAACAAGCCAAAAAACACAGTAAAAAAGGACTATCTTTACAATATATATCTCTCTCCTGCAACCACTGTAAGAAAACTAAAAACTAAGACTATTTTTATACAGAATCGCAACTAAAAACATCAATTCTATATGAACCATGCATTGCAGCACTATACATAAACTTTTTAGTTCAATTACACGTAGACTCCATATACATCCGTTCTGAGCTAGAATTAAAAGAATACAAGTATATAAGAGGAATGTGTATATATATATATATATATATATATATATATATATATATATATACGAAAAAGTAATATATGTGTGTATGTAAACGCTAAAATATGGAAACATATAAATATATAAATATACAAATATACACGTGTTCAAGCTAAGCTTGTCAAGGCTAAGAACCAAAGTAAAACCATGAGCATTAATGAATGTACATAAGTTGCTAAAAGCATGAAAATAGAAGAACATATGTAAGACAGGTATGAAGAAACATCATATGGCAACTTAAATGTGATAAGAGAAACCAGATAAAAACCAGTTAAAAACAGTGAAGGAGGGACTTATAAATTCTTAGACAAAGTGTGTCTAAATTTCGTTAACAGAATTTGTATTATTAAAACAAAATGCAATATGTGTGATCATGAAATGGAAAACATTATATATATATATATATATATATATATATAAATATTATTTATTTTCTATATTTAATAAAATGTATGTAATAATATGAAGCATATATATAAACGCTTATTTCAAAGCATTTAAAACATGCATCAATATGTAATCCATATAGAAAATATATTAAAAATATATATAAATAACAATATTATGTAAAAATAGTATATAAAAATATATAATTCTATTGGAATAAAATTATATAACAATATATATATGTAAAAATATATATGAAACTTATAAATATGTATATATATAAAAATGTATAAATATATAATTCACCTTTATCTTCCAAATATAAAAGCATAAAAAGGATATTAGTGTTAGTTATTTCAAACTCCTTTTTTTAAGTGTGGATCTAACACTTATATATTGATTCAATCCAGGTGGATAGTGTGCCTTAAAGCGTATAATCCATCTTAATTCAATGTTCTCTAGTTCATTAAACACATCACCTTTCCTTTTGTTCGGATGGACTAGTTGTAATATTCTAAATTTAAAAGTATGTCCTGGGTAACTATTAATGTGTTTGGCTAGGGCATTCTTCTGGTCATTCTTCTTAATATCATATAAATGATTATAGATCCTTTCTTTTAATGACCTTGTCATCATACCTATATAGAATGCCTTGCAATTTTGACAATCTGCTAAATATATTAGGTTACAACTATCACAGCTAGATGTAAAACTAGGTTTAAAAGTGAAACTCATCGTGGGATGTATGAATTCAAATTCATTTGTAATGTAAGCACACATATTGCAAGTATTACAAGGGTATGTCCCTAATTTATTTAATGGGGCCCTCATAATATCACCCTTATTTACTTTTATATTTTCATTTTTGTTACTTATATCACTGCCTTTCTCTATGCACAACAGTCTCTTAAGACTCTTACTATTGGTGTAAACAAAAGCTGGTCTCTCTCCAACTACTTTCTTAATCTCTGCATCTGTCAAAAGTATGTGCCAGTTATTATGTATAATATTAGTAATAAACTTATTGTCACTGGTAAATCTAGTTTTAAAATTCACTACCTGTTTCTTGCGTATATAGCTACCTTGTGTTCTATGTATAACTTCTCTAAAATTATCTGATGTTTCTGAAGACTGAAGGGATTGTTTCACAGAATATATCAAATTCGAGTCATATCCTCTCTCTATAAACATCTGTTCTAATTTAATAATTTGTTCTGATAGGTCTTCAGTGTCTTTACACAATTTATTGATCCTAATGAACTGACTTTTTACAATATTTCGGAACACATGCCTAGGATGCATACTGGTATATTCCAATAATGTGTTTTTCCAACAAGGTTTCCTGTAGATGGAATGATGTAAACGGCCATACTCATCTTTCCTAATAGTAATGTCTAGAAAATCTATTTTAACAAGACAGTGTTCAGCAGTAAACCTGAAAAAAGAAGTAGTGGATTCTAGGTACTCCATTAGGGCTGAAAACTCATCTAGCGTGCCATTCCAGAAAATAATGACATCATCCACAAATCGTTTGTATAGCAACATCTTTTGGAAATCATCATTATTAAACAGGTGCATACGTTCCCAGTAGTAGACAACTAGGTTTGCGTATTCGCACAGGGAGTGCCCATGGCTACTCCCCACTGTTGCAAAAACAAATCATTACCGTACATAAAAACATTATTATTTAATATAAGGTCCAATAGGGCATTGAGTAAGATCTGTTCATTATTACTAAACCTATTGCTATCTTTAATAAGGCATCTGATGGCTTCTGTGCCATAGTTATTTGGTATGGATGTAAATAGATTTTTCATGTCCATAGTTATTAAGAGACAATCAACAGGAATGCCTTGATCAAAAGCTTTTAAATCTTCAAAAAGTTGATAAGTGTCTCTTAGTATGGAAGGAATATCATTGACAATGGGTCTTAGTTTCTTTTCAATGTAAGTTGACATTGTTTCTGTAATCCACCCTTACTAGCTCTGCTGTAGTTACCCAGCTATTTAGTAACTCTGCACTGCCACCCAGTGCCTGTCTTAACTCTTCCCTGAACTCCACCTCACAATTACCCTTTTTCAATTTCCACCATTTGATCCTTGGTGCTGACTTCACACTCCTCCTCCTCTTCTTGATCACCAATATCATCCTACAAACCACCATCCTATGCTGCCTAACTACACTTCCCCCTGCCACCACTTTACAGTCTCCAATTTCCTTCAGACTGGCCCGTCTACTTAAGATATAATCCACCTGTGTGCATCTTCCTCCACTCTTGTATGTCACCCTATGCTCCTCCCTCTTGTTAAAATACGTATTCACCACAGCCATGTCCATCCTTTTTGGAAAATCCACTACCATCTGACCTTCTGCATTCCTTTGTTTAACACCATACCTACCCATCACTTCCTCATCCCCTCTGTTCCCTTCACCAACATGCCCATTGAAATCTGCTCCAATCACCACTCTCTCACCCTTGGGTACAGTCATCACCACTTCATCCAATTCACTCCAAAATTTTTCTTTCTTATCCATCACACACCCAACTTGTGGAGCATATGCACTAACAACATTCATCATTACACCATCAGTTTCCAGTTTCATAAAAATCACTCTATCCTACACTCTTTTCACCTCAAAAACACTCTTAGCATACTGTTCCTTCAGGATAACCCCTATGCCATTTCTGCTTTCATCCACACCATGATAAAACAATTTGAACTCGCCTCTGATACACCTAGCCTTCCTCCCCTTCCATCTGGTCTCTTGCACACACAACATACCAATCTTCATTCTGTCTATCATATCCGCTAGCTCTCTCTCCCTATACCAGTCATACTGCCAACATTCAAAGTTCTGATCCTCACTACCACAATCCTGGCCTTTACCTGCCTTCCGTCATGCCTTCCCCCTCTTCTCCTACTTTTGGCCAACAGTAGCCCAATTTCCGCCAGTACCCTGTTGGCCAACAGCACTGGTGCTGGTCGTTGTTAACCTGGGCGTCAACCGATCCAGTATGTATATCTTTACTATTGTCCGCATGTATGATTTGGCCAAATTTTACTCCGGATGCCCTTCCTGATGCAACCCTCCCCATTTATTTTTTATTTATTTATTTTTATTTAACATTTGTTAACTGGGAAAGTCCGACTTCGAATGAAGCCAATTTTCAATGGAGGCCTGGGGAGAAAGGCTGCAGATGCATGTCTTTGTAATGTGGGAGGAAACTGGAGCACCCAGAGAAAACCCACATGAACACAGGGAGGACATGCAGACTCCACACAGAAGGCACCCCAGCCAATAATCGAACCGGAGAACCTCTTGCTGTGAGGCCACAATGCTACCGCTGCACCACTGCACTGTCCTTTGTGCGGGCTTGGGACCAGCGCAAAGAAATGCACTGGCTTGTGCACCTCTGCAAACCAAAAAAATAAATGAAGAAAAATCAGAAAAAGCAAGACTTCACACTGCAAATTCAGGCACAGCCTGTGGAGCGTCAACTAAAAAGCCCATAAGGCAAGCCAATGCACTACCTAGGACTCTAGGCACAGGGGACTCCAATGTATGACATTCTGATGCCCCACTCACCAGGCTGGACAAAGAGAAAATAATGGTCAGTTGCTTATCAAGAGCCAAGATCTGCCAAGTTCTGCATGCACTGAATGTCATTGACCAGAGGTAAAAGTATGATTCAGTCATAGTCCTTGTAGGTGCAAATGACCTGAGTTGTACATTTCTAAGTAATATGAGAAGAGACACTAGGTAGCTGTCAGACTGTATGCCACAGAGTGGTATGTGCGTAGCGTTGAGCAGCATTCCACCTTTATCAAGGATGATGCCACAATATGAACAAAATATTCTCTGTTCTCCCTTTTTTCTATAATCACATTGGAGTAAGGATTAACTATGTGGTATCCATGCTTGTTAGTCCATTAAAAATGCTACGTTGTCAAACTATAGCAGCCTTCCCACATATAGATCCTTTCTTTTCTGATTCATTTCAGTTGTGAAGCCTGTTTGATTGCTATGGTTCTATCCTTTGTTATGTCTCCATAATAAACCCACTGTTTTGAATTCTGTGCTTCTACTACAATGAGACAAGCCTTCTCTTACCATCCCAAGTCTCTAAAACCTACTCATCGATCTTCTACTCTTAATTTTAGATAATTCCACGATTCTTCCTGTACTAATCCCACCTCACTAATAAGTTGTACAAACCCCTTGAATCTGTCCTTCCTATCTCATTTCTTACACATGAATTGTTCTCCTCTTCTTCATCGCATACTGTTGCCATTTTCCATTGTTTCACTTCTCTAATTTCTCTTTAGCCTTTCATGGCTCTGTTGATAAAACTGTCTAACCATTTTGCATTTTTTTTATTTGTAGATGTTTAACATCCAAAGTCTTTAGAAGCTTCTTGCTCAAATGCAGACTAATGAATTATCCGGTGAAAAATGTTTAATTAAAAGTTGTGCCATATTGAGAATTTACACAATGCAAAGAACAAAAGACAACAAAGGAAACACCTTTTATCAAGTTTTCATATGAAGAGGCTGAACAGCTCTGGCAATGAGATGTCAGTTCATGGAAATGCAGAAGTGTAGTATCGCTAGTTTTGAAAACTAGAAAGTTTCTAGTAGGACCATGATGGTTCAAGGGAGATAAAAGTGCCATACAAAGAAGGTGATCTACTAAATTTGTCAGTTAGGGACTCCAGATCCACTGCTACCAAAAGGACACTGCATTTTTGTATTGCAGTGCTGTCTGCATTTCTCAAACACTTATCAACCCTTTTTCACTTTTACTACATTTCCAAGACCAAAGCTATACTGTCTGACAAAAAAGAAACTACTACCTACAATTCCAGCAGACTTACCATAATAAACCACAAAAGTTCTGGGTGAGTATTAATCAATTATTACACCCAGGTCAATCCATCACACCAAACCCACAAGGCACAGACCAGGAGAATCCCAAGCAGACTGCTAATGCCTTTAATACCTTTTTCACTAAGGCCATTCAAACTCTTGCCAGTCAGTTATCTAGTCAGAACTTAACTATATCCAGCTCTAACTCTAACCCATCCCCTCCATTTCTCATCCAACCAGTCCCAACAACATATATTCTTACCCTTATCCAGGGTGGGAGGGTGGCCTAATGGTTAAGGTGTTTGCCTTACAAACACAAGGTGCAGGGTTTGAGTCTCACACAGGATAATTGGCTAGGCTTAAAATGGCTCGCAAGGGCAGTTAGCTTAGTACTAATCTATGAAACTATGAAACTATGAAAACTGAAACCGTGCACTCCTTCAGCAGACCAACTACCCACTGAATATCTACAAAAGGCAGCCAAATCCAACGCCTATCCCATTTCCATTCTCATCAATAGAACCATGAGTAAAGGACACATCCCTAAAATCTGGAAATTATCCCATATTATCCCCCTTCACAAGGGTGGGAACTCTACTGAACCGTCCTATAGCCCTACTTTCTCCCTTAGCAAAGATCTTGGAAAAATGCATCCACAGACAATTGCTAGACCACCTAATCTAACATAACTTACTTTCAAACTCTCAACATGGTTTCAGACCTTCCCACAGCGCTACTACTGCCCTCATTTCCTTTACTGACTGTATTAACAAAAACCGTAACCTCAATATGCTTTCATCTGCACTGTTTATAGATCTGTCTAAGGCATTTGATATGGTAAATCACCAGATATTTATAAATATCCTCAAATCCCTGTCACTAGATGCACTAGCTATAAAATGGTTCCAATCCTACTTAGATAACAGACAACAGGCTGTACGTTGTAATAACATTCTATCTACCCATCTGTCCGTTAACATTGGTGTTCCTCAAGGGTCCATATTAGGACCTCTCCTATTTTCTATATTTATCAATGACTTTCACCTAGCAATCCCCCAAGCTACATGTATACAATATGCAGATGATTAAACACTTATATGCTCAGCCACATCTATATCTGAACTTCACTCCCTTACCCAAAATGTGTTTAACACAGTTGAACAATGGTTTACACAGTGCTGTCTCCTTCTGAACCCCAAAAAAACTGAACTCCTCCTTTTTACTCCTTCTTGTAAGTCCCCCCCAGTAGACTTCACAGTAACATCCAATAATGGTACTCTCATATCCCCAGATCCAACTACCAAACTACTAGGTATCACCATAAATAGCAACCTTAACTTCGACACCCATATTAACAATACTCTAAAATCTGTTAATAGAAAACTAGGCTTTCTCTACAGGATCAAAGCCTTCCTCTCTCCTGCAGCTAGAATAACTATTGCTCACACCCATCTAATTTCTACTGTCCTCTATGCCTCACCCATATACACTAATTTCTTTAAAAACAACCTTAATAAAATGGAAAACTCCTACAATAGCATAGCCAGATTTGCTAC
This sequence comes from Protopterus annectens, assembly GCF_019279795.1. Lineage (NCBI taxonomy): Eukaryota > Metazoa > Chordata > Ceratodontiformes > Protopteridae > Protopterus > Protopterus annectens. The sequence goes on from NC_056726.1 coordinate 1,258,100,317, forward strand.
AGGTAACCCTTTCAGAACCCACCACTGTTTTAATCTAAAGCAGCTAGGATGGCTTGAATTACAAAATCAGCATAAATTCCATCAACTGACCATTGCCCATAAAACCCTTTACCAACCTACCAATATCCCTATACTATCTACCCTCACTACCCCCTACAACAATCTAAAGACCTTACGATTATCACATAAACTTCTTGTAAATATTTGTAAGTCAAACAACAGGGCTGGGGACTCTCTCTTCTCTAATACTGTTGGAAAATCCTGGAACTTTCTTCCTAACGACCTATCCTCTCTTCCCTCTATATCATTCTTTAAAATCAAACTGAAACTTTTCCTTAGAACATACTGGTTGTGCCCCTGTACTAAACCTAACTGATCAACTAGCTCTTCTTACTTGGTTCAACGTACCCTCCTCTTGTCAGTAATCAAGTTCCTTTTCTTAATAACAACTTACCTTGTCGTTCTATACTATTACTTACATCTTCAGAATCTCATTAAGGAGACTACTTTTACTAATATATTGTATAATTTCAGCTCCTACTTTTTCTTTATGACTACTTTTATACTAATATATTGTATAATTCTGCTGCCATCTTTTTCTTTATGATGTATTGCAACTACATTTGGTATTGTACTAATTGTATCTGTATATTTTGCACTATGTTATGAACGAATGACCTCTATGATTATTCTCTGTACTGCACCTGCAATATTTATTGTATACATTCATTTTTGTATATGTGATTTTGTTTGTTTCCTCGGAGCTTATCTCCCCGGGCCACTACTGAAAATGGACATATATCCAGTTAGACTAGCCCAGTCAACAAATGTAAAATAAATAAATAAAGTAAAAAATAAATAAATGACTGATTTTTTTGAATGCCTGACGTATGGGTGGTAGATGTGCTCATTCATCATTTTCCAGCAGTGCGTTTTGATGGGTCTTAGAAAGTCCAAGTACTGTTAAGAGGCACTGGTATATATTATACCTAACTGTTCAGATGTGGAAATTGCTTCAGGGACAGTGTCAGGAACAAATTCAGGGATGTACAAGGGATTGGGAGGGTGGCCTAATGGTTAAGGTGTTTGCCTTACAAACACAAAGTGCAGGGTTTGAGTCTCACAAGGGATAATGGGCTAGGCTTAAAGTGGCTCTCAAGGGCAGTTAGCTTAGTACTAACCTATGAACATACGTTCAAGCCAAGAAGCAGAAGGGTCACTACTTTATCCAATAATGGTTAAAGAAATAAGTGAAAAAAAAAACATGTACTACAATATTTTCCATAATGAAATGTGTTTATTACAGGAGCATTGTGGCTTGATTCAGACCTAGAGATCAAAATCGAGGGACATTAAGAAGAATCAAAGGAATAAAAATGGGTAACCTAAGAGCAAAATTGGCAAAGAAATGTCCAAATCATCAAGTAAGAAGAATTCACATCCAAAGAGAATATCATCAAGAGTATGCTCTTATTTATGGGATGCAAAATTAATAAGCTGTACAAACAATTCATTCAACTTCTTAGTATAAGGGCTCCTGGCTTCATTTAGAACTTGTAATACTTGTGAAAAAAAATGACTAGTTTTGAATGAAAAGTACTACATCCAGGTTAAAAGTACTACATCCAGGTTAAAAGATGGAGGGATTAAAGGCTGGGTGTAGTGCTCTGATTTGCTGCTGGAAAAGATCCTCACTGGGGTGAAATTATAGACATTTTCTTTCCGTCTCTTTGAGTTAGAAGGCAGAAATGAGAATCGATCAGGCACCCTTCATACATGCGTCTCATAATACATTATACATCACCAGAATTAGGGAATATGCATAAATCAATTCATCTTCTCATGGTCTTAACAGAGCATCATAGCTCCTGTTAAAAACCAGGGTAGCTGAGATTATCTAGAACTGCAAGCAGAGTTCCTAAGCAGAGAGAAAAATTTGGATGGCTTGAGGCTGTAGCTGCCCCTTATGATCTAGATGAACCTCTTAGATGACGGACTTTGTTAGAAAATGTTTTCTGCCTGGATGAAACACTCTGCATTGATCACTTTCTGTAACTACATGACTGTCATAGGATCATAGGAAGTTACTAGGCTATTGGCCCTGAGGCCCTTATAAGCCTAGCCAAGAGATTAGCCCATGTTTAGACAAGTCAGCACCCAAAGCCCCTGTCCAGCAGGGACACAGGTGGAATCCCAGGGATGTATTTTTTGTTTTCCATTCAGTTATCCAGGTTGCGCTTAAAAAGGGATAATGAGGTACTCTGCTTGATGTGGAGAGAGAGTCTATTCCACAGATGGAGTCTTTGAGACACAAATATGTCCTGCCAACAAGTCCTACTGATGTCACAGACCAGGTTGAGGTTGCGCATGCAGGTTACTTGAGTGGAGCTTGACTTGTGGATATGTAGCAATCCCATTAAGGTGGGGTCTGAGATTGCTTTGTATGCCAGACAGAGGCCACCTCTGAGGAGTCTGTATAAAACTGAGTAGAGGAACAGGGCTTTTAGCCTGTCTGTGTAGGGTAGATGTTTGAGGCCCTGGATTCTCCTGGTGGTCTCTCTCCAGCTGCTGCATGTGCTTTGCGAGGTACATGTGAATGGGGTGTTGTACTCAATAATTGGCATTATAAGGAAAGAATACAGGAATGTTATGACCTCTTTGTCCCAGAATGAGATACTCTTACTTATGAGGTGGGCCATGTCGAATGCTTTCTATACAACAGAAGCACCATGGTAGTCAAAAGTCAGGTTACTATCAACCTGGGTGCCCAAATCCCTCATGACTGATTGCCTGGTTAGGATGTTGTTATTAATGTGAAAATATGTGGGGATATCTCACTCCCCAAAGGGGATGACGATGCATTTTTGGCATTCAGATTGAGGCCATGTTTCTGCTACCAGTCATTTGTTTTGGTGAGACCCTCTTGGGGGATGTCCACATCACTTGGGGAAATGATGACCACACCCAGCTTACAGTCATCTGCATACTTGATCAGCCATAGCCCACTGGTTTTGGCCTGCACCTCAGAGAAGTATATTCCAAATAACAGAGGCCCCAAGACTGATCCCTGGGGTACACCGCTCGGTATAGGTCTACTGCTTGAGGTGGCTTCCCCTATTTTGATTAGGTGAGTTCTATCAGTGAGCCAGTTTGCTACCCATCTGCTAACATATGGATACCCATCTGCTAACATATGGCTGTTGCTTTTTTTTATGAGGTACATACCAAATGGGGCATTGTACTCTATAATGGGTCTAATGAGGGATGAGTACAGTGGGACAATGACCTCCTTTTTTCTGGATGAAATCCCTTAGTGATGAGGTGTGCCACATAGAAGGATTTCCTGACTGTTGTGGTGATGTGGTTATCAAAGGTGAGACCACTGTCCACCTGTGTCCCTAAGTCTCTCATCACACTTTCGGTGTTTAGTGTACTGCCACCTATGTGGTAATTCATGGGTACATGTTTTTTCCGAAAGGGGATAACTATACATTTCTTGGTATTAAGCTTGAGCCCATGGCTCTGGCACCAAGCATCTGTTTCTGTAAGGCCATTTTGTAGAATATCCACATCATTTGGGGATTCAATAATTTCTCCCAGTTTGCAGTCATCTGTGAACTCTATTAGCCAGAGTCTCCTAGTGTTGGCCTGTACTTCTTTGAAGTAGATACCAAACAAGAGCGGTCCCAGGGCTGAACCCTGAAATACTCCACTTGTCACTTGTCTGGAGCTGGATTTGGAGTCAGCTACTTTTACAGTCTGGGTTCTGTCAGTAATCCAGTTGGCAACCCATCGAGTGATGTAGGGATTTATGCCCAGCTTAGTAAGTTTATCTGTGATTTCAAAGTGAGGGATGGTGTGGAAGGCCTTGGCAAGGTCCAGATAGACTGTGTGAATCACCTTACCCTTGTCCACAGCTCTGGAGACTGATTTGAAGAAGTCAATCAGGTTCAGCAGACAAGATCGACCCTTCATGAACCCAAACTAGGTAGGGTCCAGTGTTTGAAGGTTGCCAATGTCATTGTTTATAAATTCCATGATAATGCGTTCCATTCCCTTGCAGATCAGGCTTGTCATTTCCTGTATACAATGCGTTCCATTCCCTTGCAGATCAGGCTTGTCATTTCCTGTATACAATGCGTTCCATTCCCTTGCAGATCAGGCTTGTCATTTCCTGTATACAATGCGTTCCATTCCCTTGCAGATCAGGCTTGTCATTTCCTGTATACAATGCGTTCCATTCCCTTGCAGATCAGGCTTGTCATTTCCTGTATACAATGCGTTCCATTCCCTTGCAGATCAGGCTTGTCATTTCCTGTATACAATGCGTTCCATTCCCTTGCAGATCAGGCTTGTCATTTCCTGTATACAATGCGTTCCATTCCCTTGCAGATCAGGCTTGTCATTTCCTGTATACCACTTGTTTATGATGGTTAGCTCTTGATGAACTGAATGGGTATAGGTTTGTGGTCTAGACTCTTGTGACAGGCGAGTGTGGCCTGCACCTTTCTGTGCTGGGAATTGCTGGTGAATTGCTGTATTATTTAAACTGCTTTCTACTGTGGTTATTGTGATTTTATGCACTTTGAATTTCTAGTGCTTCTGCATTTTATAGACGAGGCTAGATTCAGACTCACTGAATCTAGACTGCTTGGTATCACTTGAGCACTAAAACCAGCTCTTCACTGAGATACTGAAATATCTGAGGCATCCATTGCTTCCAACTGTAAGTGCCTGTTTTTCCTCTGATATTGCACTTTTAACTTGTATTTGCATTCCACTGTCTGTTTGAATTGTCTGAACTATTTCTTAGTCACATTTTACTGTACACTGTACTAGTTCAGGTGTAGCACTACCCATTTCCAGGTTTGCTATTTCTGGGTCTGTTTTGTAACTTTCGAGCATCAATGTCAAGCCACCTTTGTTGGTAAAGGCCCTTCTGCACCCTTGTATGAGGAGAGTGCAGTCTGGGTGCCATCTAATCGAGGGTAATTGGACTAGAGTTCAGAGTGTTCTTAATGGCTAGATTGAGGTAAAAAGGGTATTTTCTTGTTTTATTTAAGCCTCACATTTGGACTTGTTTGCGTGTAGTGCTCTATCATACATAGCAACGTAGTGATGGTTAACTTTGGTGGTTATGGACGCAAAAGTTTTGTTTGTTAAGTTTTCCCTTAGTGCTTTGCATTTGGTCCTGCAGAGTTTCTAATGACCCTACTTTACTTTCAGGTGGAATACTAAGCCTAGCCTCAGATGTACCAACACACCTCTCACCCACTAGCCACTCCTGAGTGTGACCTCTTTTCCTGATTATATAAATTTACCTATCACTATGGATGGACAATTTGCCGCAGCTTCTCCAGCCAGCTTGGTCAAGATGGGCATCCTGAGGCAGTGTAGCAACTGCCTCATGTTCACCAGCAACCCTCTACTCCTAGTCCACACAAACACAACTTGTGAGACATGCAACTATATTTAGAACCTTGAGTCCATGCTCTCTCACACATCAGTCAGTACATATGGCAATGAGCGGGTTTCCAGCATGTACACCTCACCTCCTGCTCCACCCAAAGCCACATCACACATACTTCCATATGTGGAGATCCTCACAAGAAAAATACCCCCCAAACACAAACAAACACAAGCACGCTACACATAATACTTCCTCTGCAAAACATATTCCACATAATAGCTCATGCACCAGTGCCTCACCAGTCAAACCCTTAAGACAAAGTACAAAATCAAACAAATTAGTCATAGGTGATTCCATCATAAGACACACTGCTGTTCCTCTCGCCAGGCTGGATAAGGAGAAGGTCACGATCAGCTGTCTGTCAGGTGCCAGGATAAGCCATATCACACATGCACTCAAGTCTCTCAACAACAAGTACTGTTATGACTCCATCATAGTTCATGATGGTGTGAATGACTTGAGATGTACCTCTCCGGACTATATAAAGAGAGACATGACTGAGCTCTTGGACTATGTGTCTCAGGCAGGTGTGTCTCTAGGCTTAAGCAGCATTTTTGCCTTCACCTAGGGTGATGTCTCATTACAAACCGAAAATGATTGACTTCATTAATTGGCTTAGCTGCTAGATGGGTTGCTGACTGGCTCACTGATATAACTCAGATAGTCAAAATAGGGGAATCCACCTCCAACAGCAGACTTGTAACCAGTGATGTTCCACAGGGATCAGTCCTGGGACCTCTACTGTTAGGAATCTATTTCTCGAAAATACAAGCAAAAACTAAAAGTCTGTGGCTGACATAGTTTGCTTATGACTGCAAACTGGGAATGGCCATAGAATCTCCAAATGATGTCAACATCCTACAAAAGGGTCTTACACAAACAAATGATTGGTATGAAAGTCATGGCCTTAAACTCGATGCAAAAAAATTTGTTATCATTCCTTTGAGTAAAAGCAATGTTCCAGCTATCTACCGTATCAACAGCAGTACCTTAAGTACACACTCACTGGTGAGACACCTGGGCGCGCAGATTGGCAGCAACCTTACCTTTGACCACCATGTCTCCACAGTGGTAGGAAGGGCATTCTATATTACTCATCTCATAAGTAAGGGCATTGCATCCAGAATAAAAGAAGTTATAATCTCCATGTACTCTTCCCTCATCAGGCCAATAACTGAGTGCAACGCCCCTTTTGGTATGTACCTTTCTAAGCACCTGCAGTAACTGGAGAAACCACAAAGTTTCCTCACAAGGAAAACTGAAGGCCTTCAGAATCTGTCCTATGTGGAATGTCTGAAATCACTGTCACATTGTCTGTTTCATACAGACTACTCAGAGGTGATCTCTGCCTTGCATACAAGGCAATCGCTGACCCTTAGTGTTGGAAATGCTGTATATCCGCAATTTAAATGGTACACAGTTTGCTTACTCTAAAGACCTTAACGTGGTATATGACATTAATAGAATCTGCTGGAGGGGACCGATTTGTCTCCCAGAGGTTACAACACCTTTGAAACAGACTCCCACATCACATCAAACAGAGCACCTTATTGCCCTCTTCAAACGTAATCTGGACAATTGGATGGGTGACCATAAATTCACCCTGGGGGTTCCACCTGTGTTCCTCTTGGACAGGTGCAATAGATGCTGATCATGGAAATAAGGGTAAGAACTTGGCTAGATTTGTAAGTGTCCTAGAGCCATTAGCCTAGTAACTTCCTATGATCCAATGATGATTCTATGGTATCAGACTGGGTTTTAACAACAGTGAACTGCACAGTGTGTAGTCATCTGTAAACTTAGTTAACTGAAGGACCTAATTCCTAGTCTGGAGATTGAAAAAACAGATGCAGAAAAGGAGGAGCCCAATACAGAACCTTAGACCACACCACTAGTTACCTCCATATTTTCTTATATGGTGCCTCCTACCATAACTACTGTATATGGGTTTTATCTTTCAGGCATTTGGATATCTATCTCATTATGTCTGTATCTGCATTTTTACATATGAATATAACATGGAGGACCATGTCAGATACCTTGTCCAGATCCAAATAAGCTGTGCAAATAGACTTTCCACTGCCTACACCCTGTTTGATCTTCATTAAGAAGTTAACTAACCTGAACTGCCAGGATGTTCCTTTGACATAGCCAAACCAATGTTGGTCTGGCCTGATAAGTTTTTGATATCATAGTCTATGAGGTCAGAGATGATGAATTCCATGGCTTTGAAAATCAGACTAGTTTGGCTAATGGGTCTATAGTTTCCAAGGTCTATGGTAGGGCCTGCCTTGTCGAGGGACATCACCACTGCATTGTTTGTTTCATCATAGTTCAAGGGCAACTCCTGTAAGTAAGCTTGGGTTAAAAAAATTAAGGAGTGGCTCCAAAAGAACATATTTTGCACTATTTATTAGGCAACCAGGTAAATTATCAGGCCCCATAGTATTTTTAGTCTTGGAGAGCAATTTCAGAACATGTTCCTCTGTTATATTAAGAGGTGCATAGGACATGGACATTTGTGTAATTAAGTTATTTTTTTCAAGGTAAAGCTTGTACTAAATTTGTCTTCTAGTGTATTTGCTATGACTACCACATCTGAGTAGCTGGTGCCATTTTGCCATTTTGGATAATTTCCAAACACTAATGTGTGTTGTTTCTTAGTTTCCTAATGTAAATAAAGAAGCATTTAAAATTTTCTTTGACTTCAGAAGCTAACTTAAGTTCATGAATTGCCTTACTAGCTTTCATACTAGCTTTTAGTTCCTTACTGATATACCTGATGTAGTCTTTAATATGAGGAATTTTGATCTATAGTATGATTGCTAAGTGAATAACATTTTCTTGTAGAATGGCAATAAAACAATAATAAGAATCTTACAACCAAGTAACAGGTATGTGATTGTTTTCATGATAAGCTAGAAATGTTCTATTTGTGCCCCACGGACCAAAATGCCTCAAGGTCTGTAAATGTAGAATTTGGCTACCAGTAGAGAATACATTTTCTTTGCACAATTTCCATTTAAGAAGTCGTACAAAAATATAGGACTGCTTCTCACAAAGAAAATAAGGGAAAGGAAGAGAGAAAATATATAGGGGATAGATCATTCTTCAAGATACTGAGAAATTCCTGCTTTTTTGAGCTATCCTTTTATTTTAACTCTGTTTTTCTTGTTACTGCTTCACTGTGCTGAAATGCCATTTAATTTTTTATTCATGCGAGCCATCAGTTAACATTTGGTTTAATTTTTTTAATCTTCTGCAGGTTTAAAATTAACTTACCAAAATGTTGCCTGGCAGTCTTTCTGCAACATTTCTTAGCAAGGCTGGACAGAGAACTGTCTTCATCCTGATAACAGAAAAGATCACATGCTAACATTACACTGTGAATGAAACAAAATGCAGCTGTAGTCTGCCAGCTTTCTCTGTAGAGACTGTGGGTTTGAAGAACCACGTAGTATAGAATCTAAATCACGCTTTTTACAGGCTGGCAAGCACCAGCATGAATCATACGTCTGCAACATCTTCTTATTTCAGGATCATGGTGAGCTTTATGACAGGGCAGTTTCAAGCTTATTACTAGGAAAGCTACTGTGATCATCTAGGCATAGCTTGTAGCCGGATAAACTACTGTCTACCATAGGCCATGCCAAATGTTGCTAGATGAGTAGATTGCTGAGTATTTCTTCAAAGATCTGTCAAACTAGTCTTTCTAAAGAATTCCCACAGTGACCCATAAATAGAAGGACCATGCAGTCACACTGAGTAGAATATCCATCAGTTTGTGCCCTAGAGATAAGCTATTACTGGCAACATGTCATTACACTGATCTCCTGCTAATGTAATATCTGTGCCACGTGCCTATGCAATAGAACTCCACTGTCCTACATCTTTTTACCAACATTGTCGTAGTGCCTGCTAGCAGGTATATGGTATATATATAT